>NW_006256852.1:1883594-1902468 GCF_000478725.1 Eutrema salsugineum | reverse complement strand
ACCACATCAGTTTTGCCGCGCTTGCCGGGGAAGGCACGCGTTTTCTTTTCTGCAAAACCCCGAGAAAGGTTAGTAAATCGACTCTAGAACCCCCTTTTCTGCAACTTTCCATTTTTCGGTTATTTTGTTTCCATTTCAGAAGATATGGATCCTATAAATCAAAATATACACTATGAGGAAGGTTTCTATAACACTCCTCAAGCCACCAGACGTAGAGAGAAGCATCTACGCGATCTCTACGAAAAAACTCAAAGCGAAGACTACAGAACGTTCCAGAAGGAGCCCTACGCACCTCAAATGGCAAACCCTAGATACTCTATGTATCGTCTACCTGACCAAGTTCTCCAGCAAGATGAGAACGTCCAGCTCAGCAACAGACTGAGTCAGCTCGAAGGCGTGATCAGACAGTTCATAGAAGCTCAAGCAACCGCTACAACTGCTCTAAACGAAAGGATTGATGGGATATCGAAACTTTTCAATGAAAAAATCGATAACCTAGCCTCACAAGTCAATTCAATAGAAGAACGTGCAACCAAGGATGCAGCTATGATTACTAACAGGTTCAACAGCATGGAGGAAGAGCAAGCAAAGCACAACTATGAGCTTCGCAACACCAAAAACAAAGTCATGGACCTGGATTTCAAACTTGATGACGTGGACAAAGCCCTAAACGAAGCTAAGAACGAGTCTTATGACTTTACAGTCGAAGTTTCAGAGAAGGTTTACAAAGTCATCGACAAAACCGAAGAGCTTGACTCAACCATGGACAAAGTAGTCTATGCTCTTAATGAAGTTGACGAAAAGGTTGAGGAAATCATGCAAGGACTTGGAGAGCAGATTCCAGCAACTAAAACTAAAGACTCAAGCCCAGAGAGGAAGTACATCAAGCCAGAAGACCCAGGAGACCACCCAGGAGGCAAAGGAGGAAGCAACAACAGCAGAGCAGCTCGGAGTCAAACTCCCGCGGTCGCGTTAGCTCCGACCGCGGCCAACAAGCGCTCCCCCACGGTCGTGATGGGTCTGCCCGTGGCCCATGGTCGCTTCCCCACGGTCGCGTCACCTGCAGTCAAGGCCAACCGTAAAAACGTTCCAAAACAATCCCGTTCAGCTCATACAAGCATCTGTACGTCTGATACACCTCCTGGGATGACTAAACCACTTCATCAACAACTGGTTTGCTCCATAAGCACCCAAAGATCTGAAGAAGAGGACAAGTCATGGCCTTGCAACATGGCTTTGTCTTGTGAAGATGAGTATGAAGAGCAATACTCTGAAGATGAAGAGTATGGATTGTTTGTAGAAGATCCAAACGCAGGATATTCCTCAGAAGACGACTCAGGAGAAATTCAATGGATCACCAACAACATCAGTAGAGAGAAGCTAATGGAGTTCAACAACGTAGTCAGGTCATTCCCTGCTCATTTAAGCTTTGATGAAATCTGGAAACTTGGTCGTTTGCAAGTCTTTTTCAGGTACTGCAAGGAGTCTAAAGAGGATATCCATAGATACTTTATGAGAGGTGAATACATGACAACACCAGAAGCAGCTGTCTATGCGATTCACCTCAAAAATCCGGAAGACTGCAGCCACTACACCAACAAAATCAGCAAGGAAAAGCTCGACGAATTCAATGATGTGGTTCGAAATTTGCCTGAAGGAATCACGTTTGCCAGAGCTTGCAAGGACTTCATGATAGACCACTACTTCTGTGAGAGCAAAGAATCAATCCCTGAGATAGAGGACTTGTTCAATCATGCAAGAAGAGGTAAACCTGTTCGAACACTTCACAAAATCGATGGTATAGGTCAGTTTCTTATCTCTTGTTCTATTAGAGGAGAAATGTTTAAAAACGTGCTATGTGATTCTGGAGCTTGTCTTAACATGATGTCCAAGGCAATTGCTTTGAGACTTGGTATTAGACACCTGTGCAGGACTAGAGCAAAGATTAGCCTAGCTGATGATTCAAATGCAACACCTCAAGGAATAGCTCATGAAATTCCTTTGAGAATAGGAAATTGCATAGTGCCTGTCGACTTCTACATTGTCGAAACGAGAGATGCAACATATCCAGTGATTCTGGGATGATCTTTTCTAGCAACTTCCGGAGCTATAATGGACTGGCCAAACCGGAGGATTTCATTTGCTAATATCGACAAAGATGTCTTCACAAAAGCTGTCCCATACAACAGCAAAGCAGGAAAACGTTCTGCAGCAGAAGAGATTGAAGAAGAACTTTGGAGTGACGAAGAACCTGCTAGGCAAAGCAAGGAGATGTTGAAAAAGACTTGTCTCAGGACAAGGTCTTCTTCATTGAAATAAGTCACGTCCAACACCAAAAGTCGAGCTAAACGATTTAAAACAGAAGCGCTTAATGGGAGGCAACCCATTTAGGTATTGCTTTCTTTAGGATTTTTCTTTCTTTTTCTTTTGATTTTTTTCTTTTTCTTAGTTTCAGGTGTTTCTTATAAAACAAAAAAGCCAAAAAAATCAAAAAACCAGAAAAAACCAAAATGAAGGATGGTACCTGACTGCTCGGCCCAGCAGGAACCAAGGAGAAGCAGGAAGAGGCCGCGATATAAGCCCCCGCGGTCGCAGGTGTTCTGACCATGGGAAACCTACTATCGACCACGGTCGCGTGATCCTGACCGCGGCCAAGCACTTGGTTGCCGCGGTCGTATGGCCCCTGACCGCGGTAAATGGTCGTTGAGATCCAAACCCGACCCAAACCATCCCTTTCACCTCATTTCACCTCACCAATCACCTTCCACCTCATTCATCACCTTCCACCACCTTCATCACCACCAACCACCTTCCCAAACCCCTTCGAATGAATCCGGTTCATCTCCACCAGCATCCCGGATCCAGGTAAGTTCTCTTTAGCCTTACCAATTCGATTATCTATGCATTTTTCTTATCCAATCTCGACTTGTTTCACACTGAGGACAGTGTATTTTAAGTTTGGGGGAGGATTTCATCCCTTTCTAACCACCTTTCTTTCATGAGTCTTGCATTATCTACATTTTTTGCATTTTCCTTAAAGTTTTTCAAAATCGGTTTTCAAAATAAAATACGTTTTAAAGGGAATGGTGAACATGAATCAATGATAGTTGACTGTGTGCTTTAGACTGTTCCTAGTGACATGCTCATTCATGATTTAGGACTAGACTAGGCGGTAGCTAAGCACATTTGAAACGAAGTACCCCAGAGGAATTTGAATGCTTTCGATTTAGATGAAGGGATACACTAGCTCTGTTTTATTTGGACTTAATTTGGACTTAATTTTCTCATTGAAGCATTAGACCAGGGAAACGAATCATACATTCAGGACTCCTTTATCCTTTTACCACTCTCTGTTGATCCTGAATGGCTAGTTCATCTTTAGCTAGTTCCCCACCTTAACCAATCCTCTTTCAAACCACATGCACTCTTGTTTTCTATTGTCTTATATGCAGATAAGTGCAAAAACGTTGGAGAGAAAGAGGAACGACGCAGTTTTCAGTCACCAAGGACAGAGACCTGCGATTTACCGGAAAAGTTCCCGGAAGGATTCAACACAAGAGGAAGCTCAGTTTGCCTTAGAAAAATCTCAAATTTTGGTACAATCTCGTCCTCTAGTCTCTCTCTCTTTAAAAGGCATTTCCTTTCCAAAAAAAAAAAAAAAAAAAAAATCAAAAAAAAGAAAATCCGAAAATAAGAAAAGAAAGAAAATAAAAGCCTTAGAGAGTCTAGAGAGGTCGAATTTTAAGTCCCACGGCAACTGGAGTTTGATTTTATGGAGTTTTTGAGATTGTTTTCTGATTCCCGGAAAGAATCTACGTCTGGGGGAGCAGCTGTTCACAACAAAGGAGGAAGGATTATGCAACAACATTTGGCAAGAAGAAGTGACTCAAAATTGCGGTCATCAACAGGTCCTTATCTCTCTTGCGGTTTTGCATATTATCTTGCATCTTCCAGATCTTCAGGTAACCCGAAACACTTTAACTCCACCACTTAAACAGCCCTTTAATGCCAAACGCCGTCTACCCTGGATGATGTCTTTAATTAGAAGTCACTATTGAACTTAATGAATGTAGAGAGCTAGTTGACTGAAATCAAGATTTAAATTGTTTAAGTTTTGCATGACGGAAAAAGTGGACTAGTATCTCTTGTGCATTGGTGAGAATTTTCTAGACTAAGTTGTGGATTGATGCACTATCTTTGGTCCTAGTTTAGAGTTCATGTCTAAGAGATTTGTGCATTCCCTATTTTTGTTTTCACTTAACCAGTTTAAGCTTTTGCTTTGTTTGAGGACAAACAAAGGTTTAAGTCTGGGGGAGTTGATAACACCGTATTTTGACCACTTTTATGGATCGTTTTGAAATACTTTTCTATGTTTTTAATTGCTTTTAAGTACTTTTATTACGTTTTTCTAGTATTTGTAGTTCCAAGACTCTTTTCAGGTAACTTAGGGAAAAGCTTAACAAAATGGATACAAAACCAGATTTCAGCTCAGAGTCAAACCGTCAGAAGTTCACCCCTGATTGAAGGCCTTCTCACCGTCTGATCCAGCTCAAATTTGAGATCTTAAGATGGAAGTATCAGCTTTCCAGTGCACTTTACAGCTTGGCAATCCAACGGTTCAATCAAAAGATACGCGAAGAGCAAGACGTCCCGTAAACCAGCCGGCAAGCACTTCCACCCGCGGCCAACAAGCACTTTCCCGCTTTCAGGAGCATCCTGACTGCGGCAAACCACCCATTCCCCGCGGTCAGAGCACTCCCGACCGCGGCCATCAACCTCCGAGCCCAAAAATCCCATTTCTGAAGACCACATTTGGAGAAACCCTAAGTGACGTCCAGAGGGGTCTTGAGCACTATAAATACATGTCCTAGAACCAAATACCATCTATCATTACTTCATACGTTTATTGTTTTTGCTTTAGGTTTTAGGGAGAGAGAGATTTGTTCTCTTGAACCCTTGTTCTTTCTTTTTCAATTTCGATTTCTATTCTACATCTTAATACTATGTCTTTGATTTCGTTCATTATGTCTGAGTAGTTTTATTGTTGGGATTAAGGGATTTTCGATGGGGATTTATATGTTCGATGAGGATTCCATGAGCTTTTGAGCCGAATCTTAGAACTTTTTCTTCTGAATTCGTTTTTACTGCATGAGAGTAGCGTCATGAACTACAATCTGATCCAGATGCTTGGTGACACGAAAGTGTTCATCAGGTATCAGATCTAGTTTGGGAGAGAAAAACAAACATCGGAGTGGAAACCTACCTATGGGCGATTTGTGAATTAAGACGAGTCTTAAACATAATGCATCTCTTCTCTTCCAGGGCCAGAGTGGAAACCTACTGGTCAGGGTTGAGAGAGATAGTTGTCTATGATCACGACAGTGGCGTATTCATACGTCCGTGACTCCAGTTCGAAAAGTTTAAGCTAAGATCTTACAAAATTTCCTATCTAGCAATGTTTTGAATCGTTCATACCCCTGAGAAAACTTCCCTGAACCCCAACGCCTTCTTCCTTATTGATTTACACCGATTTTCTTTCAAGCTTTAGTTCAATATTGTCTTTCCTTTTTAGTTCATTTCAATTTAAGCAATTAGATATCTGTTTTTTACATTTTTAGTCATTTTCGTTAAGTTTAGTTATTACGTCATTTAATTCCCGTATTCTCTTTTAATATTTCGTTTTTACATTTTAAACACACTACCAAACCCCCCACAAAACTGTTTTAGTTCTAGATTTCCTTACTTAATACTTATTTCAAAGGCTTTTTTGCAGGAAAAGATCCTCCTTCCCTGTGGATTCGATCCCTAGGTACTACAATCGATCAGCTGTGCACTTGCGGCTATTGATTTCAATTAGGGTAAAACTTGACACACCCTCTCAACACACGACAACACACATCACCTGGAAAAGAAGAGATGCATTATGTTTAAGACTCGTCAGCATTCACAAATCGCCCATAGGTAGGTTTCCACTCATATGTTTGTTTTGCTCTCCCAAACTAGATCTGACACCGGATGAACACTTTTGTGTCACCAAGCATCTAGATCAGATTGTAGTTCATGACACTACTCTCATGCAGTAAAAACAAATTCAGAAGAAAAAGTTCTAAGATTCGGCTCAAAAGCTCATGGAATCCTCATCGAACATATAAATTCCCATCGAAAATCCCTTAATCCCAACAATAAAACTACTCAGACATGATGAACGAAATCAAAAACATAGTATTAAAAAGTAGAATAGAAACCGAAATTGAAAAAGAAAGAACAAGGGTTTAAGTGACAAATCTCTCTCTCCCTAAAACCTAAAACTTAAAAAGTATTCTAAAACAATAAGAACATATGAGGTGATGATAGATGATACGAATTAGGGTTCCTAAGACATGTATTTATAGTGCTCAAGACATCTCTAGACGTCACTTAGGGTTTCTCCAAATGAGGGAATCATTTTGGGCTTCAGAAATGGGCATTCGGGCTCAGAGTTAGCTGGCCGCGGTCAGGATGAGTGCGACCGCGGGGAATGGGTGGCTGGCCGCGGTCGCGGCGGTTGTGACCGCGGGAAATGCTCTGTTGGCCGCGGGTGGAAACGCTTGCCGGCTGGTTTATGGGACATCTTGCTCTTCGCGTATCTTTTGATTGAACTGTTGGATTGCCAAGCTGTAAAGTGTGCTAGAAAGCTGATACTTCCATCTTTAAGATCTCCAAATTTGAGCTGGATCAGACGGTGAGAAGGTCTTAAATCAGGGGTGAACTTCTGACGGTTTGGCTCTGAGCTGAAATGTGGTTTTCTATCCATTTTGTTAAGCTTTTCCCTAAGTTACCTGAAAAGAGTCTTGGAACTACAAATACTAGAAAAACATAATAAAAGTACTTGAAATCAATTAAACACATAGAAAAAGTATTTCAAAACGATCCATAAAAGTGGTCAAAATACGGTGTTATCAGTAGCTGCAGGCTTCGATGGCTCCCATGATCATGTTAATGCGCTTTCTGGCTTTGGAAGCATGGTTTTCTGGTGCCGGTTTGTCGCAGTGGCTGATAACACCGGATTTTGACCATTTTTATGGATCACTTTAATATCTTTAACATGTGTTTTTACTCCATTTCCAAAGGTTTTCAAAGGATTTCTATGTTTTCGGATTTTAAAAGACTTTTCAGGTGATTTGGGATAAAGAGGCACAAATTGGAACAAAAAGACTCTTTTGGATAAATGCAGACCGTCAGAACTCTCATGGAGAGACGAAGACCTTCTCACCGTCTGACCATCCTCAAAATTGGACAACTTATAGAAGAATCAACCAGCTTTCAAATGCACTTGGTTTGGAGACATTCCAACGGTTGGATCTCAAGATATTCCATTAGCCCGGAGCCACTCGAAGATGGCCAGCAAGTCACGTGACCGCAGCCAACAGCCCATTTCCCACGGTCAGAAGCCTCCCGACCGCGTCCAACCACCTAATCCCCACGGTCACGTCACTCCCGACTGCGGCCATCAAGCTCCGAACTAAAGCCCATATTTCTGAAGCCCAAAGTCATTCTTAGCCTCAATTCCGGAACCCTAGAGACCATGGAGTATGGAAGACTATAAATACTTGTCATTTAGGTCGTTTTTAGACAGAACCCTTCATACTTTAAAGAAACCCTTTTCCTTTAGCCGGTTTTATGCGATTTTTGTAGAAGATTGTTCAAGTCCGAGTTCTTCAATAGAAAAGCTTTCTTCATCTCTTTTCTTTACTGTTTTTGATTACTTTTATTAAAACCAATGATGATGTCGACCTCAGCCATGTCTGAGTAGATCCCGAATTGGGTTTAGGGTTCCCGAAAGGGGCTCTCATAATCGATTAAGACATCTAGGTTTATAGATCTGGGATTTTGACATGTTCTCTGTTTATTCTTGTTCTTATTGCATGTATGCTTGATTGATCACCTAGTATCTGATCTAGATAGTTAGTGTTGCGAAAGTTTTCATTAAGTATCAGCCCTAGAATGAAACAGGCGGTTTTTCCGTAGGAGTGGAAACCTACCTGCGGCGAGATCGTGAGTATTGACGAGTCTTGTGCAGCTCTAGCGTTTTCTCCCTTCCAGGGCCAGAGTGGAAACCTACTGGTCAGGGTTGCGAGAAACAGTTGGTTATGATCACGACAGTGACGTAGTCATACCGCCGTACTCTAGCTCTAGAACCACCTATATATCGATATCCGTCAATCCCAATCTATCTACCCTAGTGTCAAAACCGATTATGATCCCTTAGAGTTCCCGAAAGCTCAGCGTTTTAGTCATAGTTTACAAACCAATCGATTTTTATTTGCTTATTTAGATCTGCATTTTAATTACTTTAGTTTGATATTTTACTTGCTTTACTTGCTTTCCATTCGATTTTTCTACTTGCTTTCTAGGATAGATTTATTTGCTTTCTTTTGTTTTAGTTTAATTCGTGACAAACAACCAATCTTTAAAAGCCAATCTAGTCTAGACATAAAGTTAAAAACCGTAGAAGAATACCAGGCACACAAATCTCTGTGGATTCGATCCTTAAATACTACAACTGATTAGCTGTGCACTTGCGGCTTTCATTTGTTTTTGTTAAGGGTAAAACTTGTTCCCTCACACAGTTGACACGACATCAAGTTTTTAGCGCCGTTGCCGGGGATTTGTTTCGCTGCCTTTTGTTATTTTTCTTGTTTTAACTTCTGTTCTAGACACCTGATCTCTAGTTCTTTCTTAAAGTTTTGCTGAATTATCTTTCCCTTCTTTTGTTTTTCTCTGAATTGCATGAATACCAGGTGCAGACCTGTAGAAAACATTCCAATTCTAGACGAGATAGACAGACCCGAAAGAGAACTTCGAAGACTTAGACAAACGCAAGGAATGGCCAACGACGACCAGCCTGGAGATCCTATTAACCGAGCTTTAAATATGGACCAAGACGGGTCCGAACATGGAGAAAATGAAGAGAATGATCACAGAGGAGGTGATCATGCTCGACAAGATGGAGAGGAGGATGAGGTTCCTCCGAGAAACCACCAGAACCGTGAGAGAGAAGAACGTGAAGACCTTGATGCACCAATCAATGCAGCCGATGGTGACCACCAAGGAATGCAGCCGAATGGGCGCGTTAACCACCCTGTACAGCCAGCAAATCAACACCGAAGACAAGCCAGGAACCATCGCATAGCTGATTTCGTTGCACCTACTCAAAACTTTCAAAACCGATCTTCAATTCAAGTTCCATTTCCGAACCAGAATGAGTTTGAAGTCAAGCCTCAATCATCTCATTGGTGAAACAAAACCAATTCCATGGAGTTCCTTCTGAACACCCAATGGACCATATCGAGCTCTCTGAAGAAATCTGCAGCATGATGAGAACAAACCAAGTTCCACCAGACTATTTAAAGTGTAAGTTGTTCCCTTTTTCATTAGCAGAAAAAGCTCACCATTGGTTGAAATCTTTGCCTGCAGGATCGATTACTAATTGGGAAGAATGTAAAACTGCTTTCCTGAACCACTTCTATACTAAGTCAAGGTCAAACGAGTTGAGAACAAAGATCTCAAGCTTTCAACAAGGACCGACTGAATCTTTCTATGAAGCCTAGGAACGTTTTAAGGAGTATGAACGTGATTGCCCTCACCATGGATTTCCTGGATCAAGCCTGCTGAGCACATTTTACCGAGGTTTGCAACCAAAATACAAACTTTCCCATTATACAGCTAGCAATGGAGATTTTGGATAAAAAGACGATATCCCAAGGAAGAGCCCTCATCGAAAATTTGGCTCAAGCCAATAACAATGATTGTCCTGAGTACGATCGATCGGCGAAGCAAACTGGAACAGACAACAAGGAGATAACCGAGTTGAAGAACATGATGAGCCAGCTTCTGAAGAGCAACAATCGCCCAATCCATGCTTGTGAGACCAACAATGGCGCAGAAGATGAAGGACCTAGTGATATTGATCACATTAATCAAGCCTTTCAAGAAGAAGATGTGAACTATGTAGGAGCACTAGTACCATATCAAAATTGCTTCAACAATGGCTTCAACAACAACTTCCGGAATGCAAATTACAACAATCTCTCTTACCGCAATCCAAATGTGGAGAATCCTCAAGATCAGTACTACCCACCACAGCAAAAGTCCTTCCAAAACAAGTCCAAGGTGGAAACTTTGGAGGAACAGGAGCTTATCAACCGCGACAGCCGTATAACTACCAAGGTACGGGTTTTAACAATCAATTTGTACAACAGCAAGGAGTCACAACGAACCAGCTAGCTTCACAAATCGGTAGACTTGAACAGTCCATCCAACAGCTTGTTATGACGAACGAAAAAGCATCTAAAGACGTGAACGTGAAAGTTGACTGCATGTACAATGATCTGAACGGGAAGTTTGAAGTTTTATCTTCGCACGCCAAAAAGCTAGACGTGCAAGTCGCCCAAACAGCCGACTCTATGAAGAGGCAAAGTGGAGTTCTTCCAGGAAGAGTTGAAGATAACCCTAAGAGGTTTTACAACGCCATAACCACATTGCCCGAAGAAGAGGCCAGAACCGATGGAAAGAAAGAAGAAACCCCAATCTTTGTACCACTGTACAAGGATGTCGATGCCAAGCAGCCACCATTTAAGGTACCTGAATGATCACCGTTTCAAAGGCTTACAAAAGCCGACGATCCGGGACGTTTTGTTTTCCAATGTTTCATTTCAGGAATCAAGTTTACAGACTGCCTGTGCGATTCCGGAGCCAATGTCAACATCATGTCAAAGACATTTGCCAAAAAATTGGGCATAAAAACCTTAAGGACATCGACGGTTAAGGTTATTTTTGGAGATTCGTCTCAAAAAGATACTGAAGGGGCGATTCATGATCTACAAGTTCTAGTGAGAGACAAGATTATTCCAGCAGATTTCCAAGTCCTGGAGATGGATAAAGACAAGGAGATGCCACTCATTTTCGGGAGACCATTCCTAGCTACCGTAGGGGCAGTAATCGATCACGCAAACCGGCATGCTGTCTTCCTCAATGTGGATTGCACAAGGTACTACCCGACTATCCTAGATGATTTTCCAAGCAAAGGAGACAGGCCAAAAGAGAAAGAAAAAGAGAAGCCGAAAGCCTTTGCAAAGATCAAGATCATCATTCCACCGGATGCAACAGAAACTAGTGAGGAAAAAATCCATGAGCTGATCGAAAACACAAAAGGGTTTTAAATAATGTTAAAGTCCGAAAGAAGAGTAAAGGAAAGACGACGACTCCTCAGGGAGAAGAAGTAAAACCTCCAGCGTCCGGAAATGATAAGGGCACATCAAGTGGAGTGCCATTCAAATCAGCCTGATTCTTCATGCCTACGTCGAGCTGAACGACATAAAACAAAAGCGCTTAATGGGAGGCAACCCATTTAGGTACTCTTTCTTTTAGTTTCTTTTTCCTTTTTACAATTTATGCTTTCTTTTTCTTTTTAGTTTCAGGTATTTTATAAAACAAAACACACAAAAAAATCAGAAAATTAGAAAAAACCAAGAAGAAAAGGGTAGGTTTTTAGCTGCTCGGCCCAGCAAAGACCAGAAAGATGGACAAAGGTCGCAGGAGAAGGAGCCACGGTTGCGACCGACCGACCCGCGGCCAAGGGTGTATCGACCGCGGCACCGTGAATGTGACCTCGGCCGAGCCCTCAATCACCGCGGTCGCGCGTCTCCTGACCGCAGCCGTTGGTCATTGAGGTGACGACGCAGATTTCCGCCGCTTTTCAAAGTTTTCTGGTGATTTCTGAAGTATTCCCGGTAAAGCCCGTTAAGATTTTCCGTAAGTTTTAAACTTTTTTTGCGTGCTAGACAAGAAAGGTAAGTTCCCGTAAACTTTAAAAAAAAAAAAAAAAATCCCTGAAATTTTCCGTTTTTAAAGAAAAGAAATGCACTTTTTGGATCAAAACTCCTTCTTCTCTTCTCTTCCAAAAGACTTGGAGATTTAGGAGATATAACACATTTTTCAATTCTTAAGCTTTTAAAGAGATTCTTGGCTCAAACCTCACTCTTTTTCAAAGCTGATTTCAATTCTGCCATCAAATCTCTCTTTCCAGCAAGGTATGAACCTCAAACTCGCCATTTTTACTTGATTTTAGAACTTAGGGTATTCTTTAAAAACCCAAATCTTGGTCTATTGATGGTGGAAATAGCAAGAACAATAGATTATCCTTTTAGGTTATCTAAAAATCGATTTTAACACCTAGCTTAAGAGGAATTGAGATTTTTGAAATTTGGATTCTACATGCTTTATAAAAATCAAATTTGGAACAGCAAAATTGATGAATCTGATTAAGTCTTGCATGATTAGTGACTAGTATTGGGTAATCTTTAGAGTTTACATGGAAATTGCTCATAAAAAATGATTTTAAGAAGATTTCTATGTTGAGAACATCAAAAATCCGAATCTAGTCATGAACTACTTGATTTCTTTGATTTAATGTCAATTCTGCTTGCTCATAGTTTTAATTAATCTCTTTATACTAGTATTAGTATAACTGATCTTAATGTGTTAAAATCAGCATCCATATTCACTATTTTTCCAAGAATCATTTCGTTTTGCAGAAAAATGGAACAAACCAGATCCCGAAGAAGCTGTCGCACTGGTGACAGCTCTGAGGACATTCCCGATGATGCTACTCTAGGAGAGTACATGCTGAACCAAGCCAGACTGAGAAGAAGAAACTATGTGATGAGATTACTCCAGCACTCAAGAGAAACACGAGCAGCTCCTGAGCCACTACAGATTCGATACATTGGCAGGGAGATAAACCCGAGAGTGGACTATGCAAGACGTTTCAAGAAGCTGAACATCAAACCTACGCCTTGCATTGATTATCATACACTTGAGATGCTTGGAATCAGAGAGGATGTGATCTGGTACATCGATGCACTTAAGCTGAGACCCTACATGGAGCTGAACCTTCTGACTTATCCTGAGCTAGTCCGCGAGTTCTTAGCAACTATTACACTCCACCACACGAAGAGGAGGAACCCCAGAGCATCAGATGGCATCCTGTCATTCTCTATCCGCGGACAGCCTTACTCGCTCACCATTTCTGAGCTTTGCGAAGCTCTTAAGCTTCCATACACTGATGGCATTTACCTTGAAAATGAACCCGATTTTAACTTGTGGAGAGAGATGGGTCATGGAGTCTATGATAGCGGGAGATCCAAGTCAGCCCTTCTTACTCATCCTGCAGTGAGAGTTGTGCACAAACTCTTAGCACACACGATTTTCTCTAGAGCCAACATGGGATGTGTTTTGAAGACCGAGCTCATTACACTTCAGATGCCGTTTATGGACGACCCACGACTTGCCTGCTTTGCCTGGATCATAGCACAGAACATGGTAAAGGTGAAGCATGATTGACATGGTTGAGAGGACGCTACTCCAGCTTACGGGAGTGCTATTACAGCGATACTACAGGCTGTAGGATTTGATTTTTCATCTGATGATCTACTTCCCGATGTCTGGTATGACCTACTTTATCTCTCTCGCGATCACACTATCTCTCGTGCCGCTTTCGATCTAGACAGGTTTGGTTACAAGTATTGCACTGGAACTGAGGAGCACCGAGTCAGCTTGCCTTCACCATCAGTCCAGAGATTGTGTAACGGAGGACGTCCGCGATGGACTCCAGAACCCGATGATTTTCTGCCATCTGTACCTCGTCTACCATTCACATTGGCCAATACATAGTGGTCAAGGCAAAGCGTGATGCAGCTGCGGCTCATGCTCACTTTCAGCCATCTGTTTCGACCGGCCACACCTCATCATCTACATCATTGCACACACACTCTGATCTGGAGCGCAGAGTTGAGAGACAGGGACGACGCTTTGAGCGCGTTGTCACCTTCAGCAGCACCAGTTCGCAGCAGACACATCAGAGGATAAGTGATTGATCAGCACTTCACTACCATCACGGTTCTATCATCATTTTCTTTTCTTTTATCTTATTTTATTTCGCTTTTATTCACCATCTTCTCACCAACTTTTTCACACTGGGGACAGTGTGATTTAAGTATGGGGGAGGATGTCTATCCGTACTAATCATTTTCTTGCTTTTGCTTTTAAATTTCAAGTACTTTTTAAATTTTAATATGTAACCTATTTGACATTAAGTATTTTTCAGGAATGTTTGACGCAAAACTATGATGATTTAGACCTGCACACTTCTACACTATGCATGATAGCTCATTTGTGGTTAGCACTAGACTAGGCGGTAGCTAGGTTACTTGCACTACGAACTCCCACCAGAGGACTTCTATTCATGGAGATTCTTTCTGACAGGATATACTAGCTCATTTTATTTGACCTTAATATTGACATCTAATTTTCTCATCATTGATTTTAGGCAGGCATCGACATACACGTCTAGGACGTCTTTTACCCTCACTTTTACCACTCTTTGTCGTCCTAGATGACCAGTTTATCTTTATCTGGTACCATACCCTAAACTCAAAACCCTTGTTTTCAATCCTCACGCATTCTCTCTTTAGTTTATATCAGCAGATATGTACAAAAACGTCAGAGAGAAGAGGAGCGACGCAGTTTTCAGTCACTCACAAAGGAGACTGAATGGAATTGGGAAGGAAGAGTATCAGAAACCTCATGAAGCTTTACAAGACAGATATTAACTGGTAATTTTGAGCTCTCTAAGACTCTATATCTAAAGGTGTTCCCTTTCTTCAAAAAAAAAAAAAAACCAATGAAAAAGAGAGAGGGAAACAAACAAAAAAGCCTAATGAGTCTTAGATTGACGAAATTTGTGGAGCAATAAGCAACCACTATTCGTTTAAGGAGTTATGGTTTTGAAAGATTTACAAAAATCTAAGTCTGTGGGAGTTAGGAGAGAACCTGAGGAAGAAGACCAGGAATCTATGGCAAGAAGAAAGTGACTGAAAACTGTGGATACCAACAGCTTCACTCTCTCTTGCGATTTTGCATAATATCCTGCATCCTCCAGATCTTCAGGTAACCCGTAAACACTTTAAGCCTCACCCCTAGAATAACTTTTTTTGACACCTAGCCTAGATTGCCTTGCCTAGGCTTTCTTTGATGAGAACCACCGAGATTTTTAATGAATGTTAAGAGCTAGTTGACTGGAAGTTAGATCTTAGTGCATAGATTTCCGCTTGACGGATTAACGGACTAGTTATGCCTGTATTGCTAGTGAGAATTTTCTAGGCTATTCCCGACTGATGCATACTGATTGATATTGGTCTAGAAGTTTGGTCTCTGATATTTTGTTTAGTTCCTGCGTTTTCAAACCTCTCGCCGAGATTAAGCCTTTGTTTTGTTTGAGGACAAACAAAAGACTAAATCTGGGGGAGTTGATAACACCGGATTTTGACCATTTTTATGGATCACTTTAATATCTTTTACAGGTGTTTTTACTCCATTTCCAAAGGTTTTCAAAGGATTTCTATGTTTTCGGATTTTAAAAGACTTTTCAGGTAATTTGGGATAAAGAGGCACAAATTGGAACAAAAAGACTCTTTTGGATAAATGCAGACCGTCAGAACTCTCATGGAGAGACGAAGACCTTCTCACCGTCTGATCACCCTCAAAATTGGACAACTTATAGAAGAATCAACCAGCTTTCAAATGCACTTGGTTTGGAGACATTCTAACGGTTGGATCTCAAGATATTCCATTAGCCCCGGAGCCACTCGAAGACGGCCAGCAAGTCACACGACCGCGGCCAACAGCCCATTTCCCGCGGTCAGAAGCCTTCCAACCGCGGCCAACCACCTAATCCCCACGGTCACGTCACTCTCGACTGCGGCCATCAAGCTCCGAACTAAAGCCCATATTTCTGAAGCCCAAAGTCATTCTCAGCCTCAATTCCGGAACCCTAGAGACCATGGAGTATTGAAGACTATAAATACTTGTCATTTAGGTCGTTTTTAGACAGAATCCTTCATACTTTACAGAAACCCTTTTCCTTTAGCCGTTTTTATGCGATTTTTGTAGAAGATTGTTCAACTCCGAGTTCTTCAATAGAAAAGCCTTTTTCATCTCTTTTCTTTACTGTTTTTGATTACTTTTATTCAAAACCAATGATGATGTCGACCTCAGCCATGTATGAGTAGATCCCGAGTTTGGTTTAGGGTTCCCGAAAGGGGCTCTCATATCTGGGATTTCAACTTTGTTCTCTGTTTATTCAGGCAGGTCCTCTGCCTGGGCTTTTGCTGCTCGGGATGGGCGGGTGGATTTGGTAACATCGGTGGAGGAGGTGGTAATGCAGGCAGGTCCTCTGCCTGGGCTTAGCCATCAAATTGTGTATTATTAGGTCAGGGTGATCTGCTTTTCTCTGCGGTTGAACAGCAAAGGTCGTCAAGCGAGATTTAACCTTTTTGGTATTGCGCGAGCAGGTATTCTTTCAGATGTCTTCATTCCTCACTGCTGTGACCTTTGTGGTTCTGGAACTCGCAAAAGAAAGAGTCATCCTCGTCAGTCCGGTAATATTTGTTCAATAACTTGCCTGGTTGCTGGACTGCATTGATGGTGTTGGTGTAGAACTTTATATGGTTCTCATAACTTCTGCCGTAACCTGACTAGGGCTCATATGTGTCGGTTTTGGGTCGCTCCTTATACTCGACCTGTTTGGACGTATAACTTCGGTCGTGGGCAGCTTCTTCCTCCTCTTCCGCTATGTACGTGTTAGCTCAGTGCAATGCGTCCTCTAGAGTGAGGGGTGGGTTATTCTTGATCACACTTCGGAAGCTTGTTCTGATCCGAGCTCCTTTTTGAGACATAGGAGAGCGGCTTCATCACTTATTGTACAGTGGGCGACCACCGTTTAAAAACGGTGGATAAAATCACGTAAGCTCTCGTTTTCTCCTTGAGCGATCTGCCACAGTTCAGAGTTATTCGTCTTCTGTCCAATGAACATTGAGAAGTGCTTGACGAATGCCGTGGTTAACTCCTTACAGTTGTTTATTGAGTTCGCCTCGAGTCGTGAGAACCAATCGAGAGCAATTCCACCAAGGCTTTCGACAAACAGTTGGCATTGGACCGTATCCTTTTCTTCAGCAGACCGGAACTGGTATCGATTCATAATCCCGAACGAGGTTAGGAAATGACGCGGGTCAATGTTGCCTTCATAAATCTTGATCTTGAGCTTTTCCAAGTGCCGAACGGGTGTGTCCACGTTACGCGGGGTGAAAAGCGTATTCGGAGTCTCCTGGATAACACAATCGATCTCTAGAGCCGCACTCGTTGCTCGGTGAATTTTTGATGTGATTTGACGAAATTGTGCCTTCATTGACTCAATCTCAGCGTCGCGAGTTGGATCTGTTGGAGCTGGAGGTGGTGCATTCGCCGATCCAAGAGATTCGTAGATCGCATCGTCCCAGCGGGCTCGTCTTATTTGTTGAGATCGTCGATGATGTTGCATGCTCGCAGCGGATTTTAAATTTAACTAAGTTTGGCGATCTGGGCTGCCATCTGGCTGAAGTGTTACTTGCTTCTTTTGTTGCTAGCCTCAAACTGTGAGTTAAACACCTAGAAGAGCAGCTCTGTGCTGAGGGCTTCGACGCTGGGGGGCGTTTGCCCGTTCCCTGTTTTGGTATTTGTACCATAGCTGGTGCCGACAGGGGTTCCTCTTGTTTCCTCTGCGGGAGATCGGTTGTCACCTTGCTCTTGCCCGAGGGCCGAGGGGATGTACATTTTCATCCGTCATTGTTGATCTGATTTTTCCATACTCCGATCTTAAATCTGTGTTTTTCTGTTAAACCCCATACCTGGCACGCCAATTGTTAATATGTGATATCACACAAAAGGGTAAACCAGTAATTAATATTGAAGCTTGGTTTATTAATATCAGATCGGAAAAATACAACTGAGTTCATTTATGAGAGTGATAAACGAACTAAGACTTAGGAAACTAAGAAGCTAGCAATATCTTGAGTTTTCAGTCTCTAAGTCTCTTGGGATTTTTTTGTGTCTTTTGGTGTCGATTCCTCTTTCCTTATATATGTGCGCTAAGTCGGTATTCGCGAAATGTCTCCTCGATATGGGACAGAAAGGACTTTTCTTTTCTCTTGGGAGTTTCCTTTTTCATTCGGGAGTTTCCTTTTTCATCCGAACTCAGGAACTTTCTCGATTCCTTTGAGAAGTTCCGACCGACTCTGCGTTCATGGGCCAGGTTTGGCCCAGGAGCTCATTGGCCCAATCTTCCCGGTACAGCTCCTTCGTCAACCAGGCTTAATTCGTGCCGATCTTGGTTTGTACCGGAGAAAACCGGGAGTGCGGTTTTCACCTCCAACAACGACGATGCGTTCCGCCGCCCTCGGATCAGCAAACGCACTTGTCCTTCCATCGCACCAAACTCGCAACACCGAGATCGAAGCAATGAAGGCGCAGCTCCATCAGATCACGCCAAGAATTCTTCAAGCAACTAGCACGGCTCCTGAGATCGACTGCGTCATTCAAGAAACACAGAAAACATCCTTCACTCCACGAATCGCTGGAACACCATTGCGGCATCTAAAAAAACTAAACATCAAGTCGTACGAAGGAGATTCTGTCCCACGCCATTTCCTGACCTTGTTGGGTATCTGCATGAACCGATACCTTTAGCGCTGTGGGGAAAAAAATGGATGGTTATCAGAAGTTGCCGTCCGCGTGCCAATCCTATCTATCTCCAACATGGTTATTTCGACTTTGCGGGTAAAAAATTGTCGCTGGTTTTCTGTTGTCTGTCTTTTTCTTTTTAAAGGATAGTCGCTGTTTATTAGCTCTTTCCCTTCTCGTGATGCTCCATATGATACGAACTGTTTGAGTATTTCACCTTGTAGAAAATTGAAAACTTGACCTTTCGAATCAGTCTTCCGTTCGTCCCTGTTATGGTCCG
>NW_006256852.1:1705789-1883384 GCF_000478725.1 Eutrema salsugineum | reverse complement strand
CACTAGCAAAATCAGTCGCAATCTTGATCACTGTATGCTAAGAAAAAGTTGATTTCTAAACAATCAGACAATACGGTTTACAGTCAGAGAAAGTCTTATAACCGTCGGTTGAATGTACGAGCGCACCAGCCATCCACAGCATCACAACAAAAGCTGAAGAGCCCACATTGATCAAAAACACTGTTCAAGCCATTACCCACAAACATAGAACAAGGATGCAGGAAATTACAGATTTAAGTCTCACTTGAAGAAATAGAGCAGCGAGAAAAGTGTCTTGTTGGAGAAACACACAGCAAAGGCAACACAGTTCAAGATAACTCTCATGTACCATAAAGCAATCAGTAATCATCACAACAACAATCATTCTCCCGCCTCATAAAGAACAATAAAGAAGATGACGAGATATCGCCAATCCGAGGGCGGCGGAACGCATCATCGTGGTGGGCTCTCCTTCCACGTTGAGATCGTTCATGATGTTGCATACTCGTAATAGAGTACGGATTTGACTGAGTTCAGCAATTTAAGCTGGCATTTGGTTAAAGTGCTCGTCACTCCGTTTAGTGATGGACTTGAGCTGTGCAGGAATTCCTGTGGAAGCAAGTCTGCACCGAGAGATGGAGTTTGTTGGGAGAGTTTATCCATTCACAGCTCCAGTGGTGATACCAGTGCTGGTATTCGTAGGGTTCTCCCTGGTTCTCGCTTCAAAAGGTCAGTTGTCACCGTTGTTTATCCCGTTTTCCTCTTCAAGAGGTTGGTTATCTCCTCTGACTCCAGGACTTCCCCCGTTTCCCGTTCCACCGATTTGGTTATCGCCGTTTGGAGTATCGATGAGGTTAGGCAAACTTGCCATTTCTGATCTGAAGTATCTTGTGTTAGGATTTAAAAAACTGTTTTTGTTTTTAAATTTCCCACAAACAGCACAATAAAAAAACTGGTTTTGTTTCTAATGGGTAAAATAGAACTTGTTCTTAAAAAACTGTTTTTGTTTCTAAACCGGAGATGCGGTTTTCACCTTCGAGAAAATACCTCATTGCCATTTTTTTGTTTCTAAAAAACTGTTTTTGTTTTTAAAAGTCTCCACAAATGATTTATTGAAGCCAATCCGATCAAATCCTTTCTTTTTTCTTCCTTTCGTTTCCATAACCTATTTAGGGAGTTCGCATCTTTGCCTATAGTGGGGAATGGCACTGGCAGAGAAATTGATCCTACTTTAAATGTTTTGATTTAAAGTTGTACGTAGGGGACAAAATTGTTTTTTTTTCTTAAACATAATAGAAGATAGATAATTTTTCAAATACATTGTGTTAGTTTCACTGTTCTACCAAAACGATAGTACCGTTTTTAGCTAATATATCAATGTATAATTTTAACTCATGTTAAAAGTTTTGAAGAAAAAGAAAAGCAAATCTATATTTATATACATACTTATTTATTGGGATATATATATTTATTGGGATAAATAATTTTTCCACGAAATCGGTAAATCAGAGAGTGACACATTATATTAGACTAGATGTTCACTTAATCTAAAAGCATATCAGTACAGAAAAGTGCAGTTATGATTAGTGGCGGACCTAGAATTTTTTTTAAGGATAGGGATGTCAGTTTATCAACTAAAAAACTAAAAAAATATCAAAAAAGTATATACTAGGGTTTGAACCTGAATTTAGAGAGTTCACTAGACAATATTTACGAAATATGCTATCAACTTTTCTCACTTTTAAGGGGTGTCAGAGGACACACTATTTTTCGTAGTGGGTCCGCCTCTGGTTATGAGGCTAAGTGATCGAACTTTAGGATATGTTAGGAGTATGATGTGTGACGACCACTTGACCGAAAAGCATGCCATTTAGAGGGAATGTGGTTATGAGACTAGATGGTCAAACCATATGACAGGGTAAGACAAGTTGCAGGTTAGATGGCCAATTGACCTAAAAACGTGCCACTTAAAAAGGGTGTGGTTATAAGTTAGGTGGTAAAATCTTAAGACATGGTATGACAGAGGTTAATCACCATATTTATTCAAAACTGTTCTTGAGTAGCTGAAATGAGAAGTAAGGGAATAAATGATCCTGAAATGATAAGGAGTCACATTTTTCTGAACCGCCAACTCATGCCATATTACCTAGAGACTGCAGTGATGAACAAGAGATGAGTGATTTGGGCAGGTACATGCCGTTTTCCCGTCTGCAATATCATAAACCGGACAGTCATGCCCTGGAAGTTAAGACTCTCAGATAACTGGATAGCAGAATTTAGAAAGGTAAGAGAAATTTGATACCCCTTACCAGATTATCAGGAAGGTAAAATGACTTAGTCTACACGAGTTTCTCTTATTTCCTCTCCATAGATATTACCCTGAAATTTGAAATACTTCCGCAAAAAACTTGGCAAAAGATTCATGCTATGTGGTTTCAGGATCAGAGACAGACAAAACCAACGTGACAGCGTCAAAAGACATGTCGTATGAGACGAATAAACCACACGGCGCCAAACCCATGAGGCACATAAAAAGTAAGAGTCACTAGCACAGAGGTGTAGATGCAGGAAAAGTACTTTAGTATAGATAAGGACCCAGCTGAGATGATCCATCCATTCGACCGAACTATCGAAATACAATCTGGTATATGATTCTGGGCAGGGACCTGAGTTACATATACACACATAATTTTTGATCTAATTCCTCTCACTTCAGATATACAAATCTTTTATTTCTAAACATAGGGCCCTTTTGATACTCTGGCACCAATCCAACACTTGTCTTCCAATCGTTCTTTGGCTGGAATTATCTTAATTCTCTCACTTTTTTTTCATCTTTTTCACTTCAAATTGCCTCACAAACTCCAAAAACTTAGGGGTTGATTGGTTCACCCGCTATCACCCGTAAATGCTGCGTTTGCGGTTGGTAGTGGTTAGTGGCATTTTATAACAATTATACAAATCGTTGCAAACCGCTCCATATCGTTTTATACCGCTGAAATCCAAAAGCTGCTTCCCGCCAGCGTTTGCGATTGCGGGCGGTAGCGGTTGGATAAAAAAATAATAAATAAATAAAATTAAAATCATGCCAGAAAAAAAATGGAAGGTCACGTTAAAAACAATTATAAAATCCTAACCCTGTTAATCTTTACATTACTAGACATAATTTTGGGTAATGTTCCCAACAATTAAAATAAAATATGTTATTCTAAAATTTATTAGTTCTTAAAATAATTATATAGTATTTAGTTAGATTTTTTATTAATTATTTTGAACTAGTGATTTTGATATTAAACATAACAATATAGTTTTATATTTTTTTATAACTGTTTTTGATATTTATTTTGGTAATTTTATGTTTAACCGCTAAAACATCTGTTGGTTTGCCAGTCAAAAATGTCCCGCAAACGGATCCGCCTTAAAAAGTTTAACCAGTCATGCAAACCGCTTAATAACGCTCAAAACCACAATCACCCGCTTCCACAAACTCCCGTACTCGCAACCGCAACCGCTTCGTTTAAACCAGTCAGGCCCTAGTGGATCCACCCCTTTTTCTATTTCCTAGGTCTCTTAGCCTTTCGGACCCAAAGCCCAAAATAGTAGTTAACAGCCTCATATTTTCTTTTTTTTTTCGAATTGAATGTTAAATTTATTCCAACCAGAAAAAAAGCGTTTTCTACATATGAAATGCGAGCTTTAAAGTAGAAACAAAGTTAAGGACATAAAAATTATCTTCCTCCTCAATAGAAACCGGCCCTTGGTCTCGAAGAGAACCAGAGCTGCATTCCCCCGTCGTATTTTGTATCACCAAGCAGCCTTATCGAGCTGAACCTGTTACGTACATCCTTGTCTATAAGCTTGATAAGTTTGGGTATCGATAAAGCTGTGCCGCCATATCTTCTGTTATTACGTTCCCTCCAAATCATGTAGATTGTGTTTTGGAAAAGATAACAGACAAGAAAACCAGATAAATCACTTCTCCGCTGTTGAACAAGGAAAGTAACCACGTCATTCCAAACACAAGTGAAACGTTGCCAATAAACTCCTTTTGCAATGTTTGTCCAAATTCTTGTTGAGAATGGACACGAAAAGAAGATGTGGTCTCGAGACTCTATCGGATAATTGCAGAAAATGCAGGAGGTTTGCACACCTGGAAACCATGCCTGCATTCGATCTCCTGTGGCTAACCTGTTGAGCATAGCTAGCCAAGTTATGAAACCATATTTCGGGCAATGATGGGAAAACCATACACTATTAGCCCATGGAACCTTTGGCGATGAAACTCTGATCAGATCTCTGGTAGTTCTTGTGTTAAAACCCTGTTTAATCACCTGCGCTTTTGTTCTCCAGAAAAACACATCCTCCCCTGCATTACTGTACCGCATTCTCGCCTTGTCAATCTCCTCCTCTACTTCATTTAAAACCTGATTGCGATGTCTTCTTCTTCTATGACAAAGAATAGCATCATCCACCATGGCTCCCTTGCTGATACCCATATCAAGATATCCTCTTTCTCCAAGTCGATTCAAAAGATTCCCCATAGAAGACCAATTATCCCGCCAAAACAGAGCACTGCGTCCATTCCCTGTTTCAACCTTAAGAAAAGAAGCCACTAGATGCAGGGCTTTTAAGATTTGTTGCCAAGTCCACGAACCAGGTATATATCGTGGCGGCTCTGGGCACAACCAGATTGACGAACCTCTAATGAGGTTTTGCCTCACCCAGCTGACCCAAAGTGAAATCTTCTCCGTAACAATCCTCCAAAAGAGCTTAAGAATGCATACGTCGTTCACTTCCCGGAGATTCTTTAAACCAAGCCCACCCTCATTCTTTGGCTTACACACATCTTTCCATGCGATCTTAGCCTTTTTCCTATTTAAATCTGGCCCCGACCAAAGAAAAGCTGAACAAATACTTTCAATTTCATCAATACAGCCATTTGGAAGTCTAAAAGCCGCCATCCAAAAATTCGTCAAACTAGCAATCACCAAAGAAAGCAGCTGTAGTCTCCCTGCAAAAGTAAGAGATCGAGCTGTCCAAGTGTTATATTTCCCTTTGATGCGATCAATCAATGGGGCGTAGTCAAGCGTCCTCATCTTCTTGGTCAACAGGGGTAAACCCAGATATCAAACTGGGAGTGAATCGAAATTGAAAGCGAACTGCTGAACAATGTGTGCTCTTTCTGCATCTGAGACACCTGCCAGATACACTGTGGACTTCTCCTGACTTACTTTTAATCCGGACATCTTGAAAAACTCTTCAAAAACACTGAGAATTCCCTCCAAGGAACTTAATTTCCCATCAGTAACGATCATTAAATCATCAGCGAAGCATAGATGGGTTAGCTGTAATCGAGAACACTTGGGATGAAATCAAAATCTCCTTTGATTCGCAGCTTTATCTAGCATTTTTGAGAGAACATTCATGCATATGACGAACAAATAAGGGGAGAGAGAGCATCCTTGATGCAGTCCTCGGGAACTCCTAAAATACCCTGCAAACTCACCATTAACTTGGACTGAAACGATGCTGTGGTGATACATAAATGAACCCAATGAACAAACTCCATGGGGAAATTTAACGCCTCCAAAATTGTCAACAAGAACTTCCAGTGAACTGAATCGAAAGCTTTGGACACATCTATCTTAAGTGCACACCTCGAGGAGATTGAATCCAAATGATACCCAGAAACAAGCTCTGATGCAAGCAGTATATTCTATAACAAAAGCCTGTTCTCGACAAACGCCGATTGATTGGGAACAATAAACTTTGGCAAAATACCAATCTATTCGCGAGAATCTTGGAAATAAGTTTATAAACCACATTACAGCACGCAATCGGTCGATAATCTTTCATCATCTTTGCTCCATCTTTTTTCGGAATCAGTGCAAGAATCGTCGAGTTAATACCTTTCGGTAAGAAGCCCTTAGTAAAAAACGACTGTATTCTCACCACAAGGTCCTTTCTGATGACCGACCAAGCATCTTTAAAGAATTCTACAGTAAATCCATCTGGCCCAGGCGATTTATTCGTTGCCATTGCAAATAAAACCCCTTTGATCTCTGCTTCTGTAACTTCATGTGTGAGACTGCGTTGATCCTCTAAAGTGCATCGAAACTCCATCAAATCACAAATCTCCGACAAGTGAATTTCTCTGATTTCCTCAAGAACATGATTGAGAAACTGGTTAAAGTGATTGACCGCTAAATCCTTGATAGTCTGACTCCCCGTTGATATCGTACCATCCTCAGCTTGAAGCTCCCTTATCCCATTCTTCGCAGCTCTGACCTGAACCGCCCGATGATATATCTTCGTGTTTTTATCCCCTACATTCATCCAGGTCAACTTCGATTTCTGGTACAGGTACCTCTCTTCAATATTTGCCGAGGCTTCCCATCTATGGAAAGCATCATTCTCCTCCTTCTGAGCATTCTCCGATGGGTTACTAAGATTCAAATCCTGTTTCGCACAAGCTCCTCATAATTCAGCTGAACCCGCCGCGATATATCACTCAGTGCATCGCGAGAGATCTGTCTCACCAACGGCTTGAGAAACTTGAGTTTTTTTGCTAAACGATACAAAGCTGAGGTAGAGTTGAACAGGGGATCGGTGGCCTCCCAATAGTTTCTCAGCCTTTCTTGATATCGAGGCAGCGAGGTTACCACATTTGCAAATTTAAAAGGACGCTTTGGCTTTTCCTGCCTCTAAGTAATATAAAACCTACATCTCAGATGATCTGAACATCCACCCGCTTCAAACACACAATACGATGAAGGAAGACTCGACAACAAGTGATCGTTCACCAGCAAACGATCCAACTTTTTGCAAACTAAACCATCAGTCCTCTTGTTGCACCAAGTATAGAGAGGCCCATGATACCCCAAATCGCATAACACCCCATCTCGTACAAGATTCTGAAAATCCATCATTCCACTTGAATTGATCGAGTTAGTTGTCGAATGCCCATGTTCTTCCCTTGACAGTATTTCATTATAATCGCCCAGGATCATCCACCTCAATCTTCTATATATTGGCGAATCAAAATGAGAACAAAGATCCTCCCACAGCATCTTACGTTCTTCCAACAAATTCGAGCCATACACAAAGGAGCAAAGAAACTCCTCATCCATACCTTGCAACTTCACCAAGACAGTAATAAGCTGACTGCTTTTAAAAACCGGAGTAACTCTAACTGAATCATGCCAAACAATCCATATTCTTCCCAGACGATGGTGTTCAAAGTTAGACATATATGACCAGCTTGGAAACACCCTCGAAATTATTTCCGCAGCTTTATTCTCTTTTACCCGAGTTTCAATTAACCCACCAAACAGAAAATCCTTTTCGCGACACCAACTCTTCACAATTTTTTGTTTTCTTTTCTTGTTAAAACCTCTGATATTCCAGCAAAATCCTGTCATTAATTTTGAGATTTTTTGGAATTCTTCCTTCTCTTCTTACCCGAACTGTTCCCTGGAGAAGTCTGAGTGCTCGGTTTTACTGCCTGCTGTACAAACTTGTGTGACGATTTGGATTCTCGTGAGAGTGAGATCCGAACTACACCTTTTTCCCCAGCTTTTCGTGATTTTTCCTTGCTCGACAGAAGCAAGTTCTGCACTGAAACCTCTTCTTTTTCAACCTCCTTCTCCAACACTTCTTCCCCTTCTCTCGATTCTGCAACCTCCTCTCCCCCATCTTGATCCTCATTCTCTAACAGAGAATCAAATCTCGAAAATAAAACCACCTCCTCCACCTCCTTTGTTTGCTTCCCCTTACTCCGATTTGAGGAAATGGGTTTAACGGTTTCCCATTCTGCCTCATCATCTTGAGCACCAATCCCTAAAGCTTTCTCTCCAAGCTCTGAGTTTCCACCAACTCCCACCAAACCATTTTGCAAATCCTCACCCCTCTCCATTACCCTCTGAGATCTCACCGGAGTAGTCAAAAGTGGTGCTTCATTCGGTCCGACTTCAACGACCTTTGCATGAGCCCCTTCCGTAGTTTCACTAACAGAAGTCTCCTTACGCAATGTCCGAATATCTCATGGGCTTGCCTTGCACTTTGCAATCACATGACCCCATTTAGAGCAAGAAATACATCGTGGAGGTAGCCATGGAAACTCATACTCCACTTTGGTATCAAGCCCTTTGCTCGACTTGAAACTAAATGCCTCTGGTATCTTTCTGTCCAAGTTCACTTCAACAAAGACCCTTGCTTCCTCAAAACTCTTTGCCCACAAGGTGTCAGGGTGCAACCTTTTTTGGCTCGCCTAATGGACTTGTTAGGAAACTCAATCCTTTCCATGTAAACATTGATCGAGGTACATTTCGAACAATAACCCACATAGGAATAGATTTCACTTCTGGCTGCGCTTCTTCAACAACCGGGCTCCATTTTGAAACGATCATGGGGATATTTTTAATACTCCACATGCCTCTTCTCAACACTCTAGATCGCGCCACAGCATCAGGGATCTTAAACTTAATCGCCGTTTCATTCACGACAAAAACTTCGACCTTAAAAGCTTTGTTACCCAAAGTTCAGATCTTATTGACTGTCATATGGATGAAACCAACATGGGGAGCTTTAGTAGCGAATTTCCCCACAATACAATCCTCCCATAAGGGAGGAGCATCCTTGAATACACTGTCAGGGACTTGAATCGTGCCAACACCATTCACATCCTCGACAACCGCATCATACTTCTGCTATCTGTCCTTTGCCGCTGCCACAGACGACCATGACTTCTCCAGAACAACCGCTTTCACCAAATCTCCCTCCAAAACACGAGTAGTCTCTTCCGCACCTGATAACACTTCCATAGACTCGGGGACCTGTGATTGGCACGAGGAACCCAAAACCCTAGCTTCCTCTCCTTCCAACTGACTTACTCCCAACTCCTGATGCGCAACCTCCACCTCCTTTCCACTCACCATGACCTTCGATACCTCCTCTGACGGAGGGACCCCTAGATCCGGCTCCGTCATAGCCGCCGGTGCCCTTGCGTGGGCTCGAAGCTCCTGAAAACCCTAGCACACGAATCGCTCTCCTAGTCGCCTCCTCTACTGACGTGGTCTTGATCTGATCTGATCGATATACAGTGTACAACAGCCTCATATTTTCAAAATTAAAGTAAACAAAAATATATTAAAAAATAAGATATATTCTCATAATACTAATTTCCTATCACTTTTGTTTTTTGTCAAAAGATCAATAATATAATATAGATTAGAATTTGTTTTGAGTAATTTAATAAGAGTGAGACTATATTTACAATAAAAAAGATTTGTTTTTGTTTCTTTGATGTAACCCTCCCTATCTCAAATTTGCATAAAAGTTAAAGCAGCACAGGTGAGATATTCTAGGATATTTTACTATTTATTCATCAGATTTTTCCCAGACAAAAGAGTTAAGGAAAGTTTTGACCAAAAAATCTAAATTGATAAGTATTAGGTGGTTGTTATACGCAGTTATTAACTTGATAGTAAAGGTGTATCCATCTCACTAAAATCAAGATGTCGTTCAGTATATGTTATTACACCTGTTTCATAAAAAATGTTTTGTTATTAGTTTTCATATATATTAATAAAAATATGTAAATTTCTAATATAATAAATAAGTTATTTCTCTAATCGATAAGCTCAAACAGTATGGAGGCACTTTAGAACTAGTTTAAAAAAGTCTTCGTAAAAAATAAAATGATGTTGTGAAAACTTAGAAACTTTATTAATCACTGGAATGTATATATAGAGTACATAGGGAATCTAGGTTAAGTACAATGCCCTGATGGGCCTAATGGGCCGGTATAAGAGTCCATATATGATATGTGTTATAACACTCCCCCTTGGACGAGTGAACCGGGCCAGCTACTCAATCGGGATCTCGATAATGCGCTGGGGAATGTTGCCTCATTAAAACCTTACCAGGAAAAACCCAGTGGGACAAAACCATGGTGAAGGAAAAAGAGTACAACACGCATTACTCCCCCTGATTGTAGCATCACTGCAGATCTCTAAGTCTATACATTCCTATCTGTTTGACGAGCTTCCGGTGTGTTGAAGTAGGCAATGATTTGGTGAAGAGGTCAGCTGAATTCTCACTGGATCGGACCTGCTGAACGCTGAGAGTGCCGTCCTTCTGCCAGTCTGAGGTTGAGAAGAACTTCGGTAGAATGTGCTTCGTCCGATCTCCTTTGATATATCCTTCCTTGAGCTGAGCTATGCATGCCGCGTTGTCTTCATACATCACCGTGGGCTGTGTGTCTTCGTCCATACCACAATCTCTGCGGATGTGCTGAGTCATGGAGCGCAGCCAGACGCATTCCCTACTAGCCTCATGAATGGCTAGGATTTCAGCATGGTTTGATGAAGTGGCAGTGAGTGTCTGCTTCATTGATCTCCAAGAGATGGCTGTTCCTCCATGCGTAAAAACGTAGCCAGTTTGAGACTTGGCAGTGTGCGGATCTGATAGATATCCTGCATCGGCGAAGCCGACTAACCCATCTTTATTTTGGTTAGTATAGAAGAGTCCTAAGTCTTGAGTGCCTCGAAGGTATCTTAGGAGATGTTTTATACCGTTCCAGTGCCTCTGAGTTGGGGATGAACTATATCGAGCGAGGAGGTTCACGGCGAAACATATGTCTGGTCTAGTGTGACTAGCCAGGTACATTAACGCTCCTACAGCACTGAGGTATGGCTTTTCAGGACCAAGGATTTCTTCATCATCCTTTTTGGGACCAAGAGGGTCATCACTTAAGCTTCTAACTACCATTGGGCTGGTCAATGGGTGAGCTTGGTCCATATTAAATCGCTTGAGTACCTTTTTGATATAAGCCGATTGATGCACAAGGATTCCTCCTTTGATGTACTCAAGTTGTAATCCCAAACAGTACTTTGTTTTGCCTAGGTCTTTCATTTCGAATTCTGCTTTTAAGCAGTCGACTGTTTGGGAGATCTCACCAGATGTTCCGAGGATGTTTAGATCATCCACGTATACTGCTATGATTACAAATCCTTTGTTTGAGTACTTCTTGATGAAGATGCATGGACTGATGGGGTCATTTTTGTAGCCTTCTTTGATGAGGTAATCGCTGAGGCGGTTGTACCACATACGCCCACTTTGTTTCAGTCCATACAAGGATTTGTTCAGCCTGATGCAGTATTGATCTCGAGATGCATTTTTGTCTTTTAGTTCAATGCCATCTGGGAGTCTCATATATATTTCGTTGTCCAGGGGCCCATAGAGATATGCGGTTACAACATCCATTAACCGCAGATCAAGATTTTCTCTTATGGCCAGACTTATGAGGAATCGGAATGTTGTTGCATCCACCACTGGAGAATAAGTCTCCTCATAATCGATTCCGGGTCTCTGTGAGAATCCTTGTGCTACAAGCCGTGCTTTGTATCGAACGACTTCACCGAGTTCGTTCCTTTTACGCACAAAGACCCATTTGTGGCCCACTGGCTTGATGTGTGATGGGGTCCGGATGATCGGACCGAACACGTTTCTGAGTTTGAGACTCTTTAACTCCACGTTTATGGCTTCTTTCCATTTTAGCCAATCTGTTCGATGTGTACACTGTGTTATTGCCGTGGGTTCTAGATCCTCTTGCGTGAGCGCAACATCAAGTGCTACTTTGTATGCAAAGAGTGCATTTAAGTCGACTTCTTTTCGATTCCATTGTATTCCGGACATATTGTAATTGATGGAGATCTCATTGTTATCTTCTGAACCTGGAGATTCGGCATCCCGAACTTCCATTGAGGGTTCATTAGATTGAGTCTCAGCCGCGGCTATGTCTGATATTGCAGGAATCCCGGTTTCGGTTATTGCACCTTTCTTTGATTTCCGGGGATTCTTATCTTTGGAACCGAGAGGTCTGCCCCGTTTGAGACGTGGTGCAGACTCTGTAGCAACTTGGGTCTGTCCCGTTGGGACAGCTATTCGTACTGGTGCATTACAAGCTGGGATGTACGATTTGGTTACTTTGGTCGGGTCAGCAAAGGAATCTGGCAATTGATTAGCTAGCTTTTGATAATGAATAATCTTTTGGATCTCTGAATCACATTCTAGAGTCCGAGGATCTTGCCAATTTACTGATGTTTGATTCCATGAAAGATCTTTGACCAGCTTGTTTGTCTCACCACCTAAAGAGGGATATACCGATTCATCGAATTGGCAATCCGCATATCTGGCCTTGAAGAGATCTCCAGTGGTTGGCTCGAGATATCTTATGATGGTGGGAGAGTCAAAACCAACATATATTCCCATCCTTCTTTGAGGTCCCATTTTGGTTCGATGTGGTGGAGCAATGGGTACATATACTGAACACCCAAATGTTTTGAGATGGGAGATGTCTGGCTCATGACCCGAGAGTAGTTGGGATGGGGAATATTTGTGTTCACTAGATGGCCGGATGCGTATGAGTTCAGCAGCATGTAATACTGCATGTCCCCATGCTGAGGCCGGGAGCTTTGATCTCATGAGTAATGGTCGGGCTATCCATTGAATGCGTTTAATGAATGATTCAGCCAATCCATTTTGAGTATGGACATGTGCTACAGGATGTTCCACGGTTACCCCCATGGCCATACAGTAGTCATTAAACGCTTGTGAGGTAAATTCACCAGCATTGTCAAGGCGGATAGTCTTTAGTGGGAAGTCAGGGAAATGGGCCCGCAATTTGATGATTTGGGCCAAGAACCTAGCGAAGGCTTGGTTCCGAGAGGACAAGAGACAAACATATGACCAACGGGTCGATGCGTCTATAAGGACCATGAAGTACCGGAATGGTCCGGAAGATGGATGTATAGGTCCACAGATATCGCCCTGGATTCTTTCTAGGAAATGAAGTGTTTATTTAGAGATTTTAACTGGTGAAGGCCGAGTGATCAATTTGCCTTGAGAACAAGCTGTGCACATGAGGTGTTGAGGATAAGCTCGGTTTTCTTTGAGGGTATGCCCTTGAGAGTTTTGAATTAGTTTACGCATCATATTTGCACCGGGATGACCGAGCCGGTTGTGCCAAATAGTATAATCAGTAAACCGGGCTTTGAGAGTGGTATTAGCTTCAATCATACTGACTTTAGCATGGTAAAGTCCAGTAGAGAGCGCGGGTATGGTTTCGAGGATTTGTTTATGGCCGTCTACGGTTTTAGTGACTAGGAGGGATTCTTTGTTCCCTTGACCTTGGGTTTCTATGTGGAAACCATTCTGTCTTATATCCTTGAAGCTCAGAAGATTTCTCTTCGAACTAGGAGAATATAGAGCATCTGGTATTTCAAGTTGTGTGCCATTTGATAGCAACACATAGGCATGGCCATATCCTTCGATAAAGTTTGAGGGACCCGCGATGGTGCTAATATTTGCGGTTTGATAGGTTAGGTTTATGAAGTAACTTTTGTTTCTTAAGATAGTGTGGCTGGATCCACTATCTACGACTATGGTTTCCATTTGCTGGTGTGCTTTTCCACCTTTGGATTTCTGACAGGCTAATGAAACTGGGAGCTAATAGACCTCAGTTAGCCGCTACAAATTCCAAGGATTGATCACCAAAACTGGAGAAGCTGCTGGTTGAAGAAGGAAAAACTCGGATCTGGTTTTTTTTTCGGTTGATCGTCGTGTACTGTAAGTGTGCGTGAGGGCGCGTCCGACGTTGGATCGACAAACGGTTTTCACCAGTAGATTCGTCTCGTCGAGGGCTTCGATTTGATATGTAGATCGTCTTCTGGTTCCTCACGGTTTGGAAGATATGCGTCTTTTAAGTTTCGACTTGCTTTTAGGGTTTTGGTGGTGGCCGGATTTATTAGGGTTTTTCGCTCAGAGAGTCTTATCGTGCTGATAACGTGTTGTGAAAACTTAGAAACTTTATTAATCACTGGAATGTATATATAGAGTACATAGGGAATCTAGGTTAAGTACAATACCCTGATGGGCCTAATGGGCCGGTATAAGAGTCCATATATGATATGTGTTATAACAAATGATACTTTTTTGAAATAAAATATATATATTTTTGGAAAAAAATAGGGTTTTCTGCTAAAAACCCTTCACATAGGTAAAAATTTGCACCTAAATCCTTCAATTAAAAAAAATGCAAATCAACCCACCATACACTAATTAAACCGCAATATAACCATCGACCGTACATAGATTATTAAAAGTACGTCGTTTTACACAATTTTTAAACAACATCAATGCAAAATAGATAATCGAACTCATGACTTCATAGACAAGTTCACTTACTAACTACTAATTGTGCCAAGTCGAATTTTGTTAAATTTGTAGACATATCAATGTATATATATATATATATATATATTTATATATATGTGAAAATGAAACACTAATTATTTGAGATCCTAAAAATCAATCCAAAACCCATCAAAGCTCAAGAGAAGAGAAAAAAAAAGCCTTAAGTGTGAGTAAGAGTATTTTTGTTATTTTTTCGCCACCCTAGATATAAGGAGCATGAATCCTTCTCTGTATAAAGGTCTGCCACTTTCTTCTTAGAGCCACACAGAGTTAACGTAATGAAACTCGATAATAATCTCTGCAGCATCAGTTTAAAATTTGTCTGAGTGAGGGTATTGCTGACTCGTTTGCCAGCAACTCAGATCGAGGTAGGTGCCGATTTTTATACCTATGGATAGATCTTTCTGCAAAGAATCCATAACAATTTGCAGATCATAAATCCGAGGTAAGCTCCATTTTTTTCGTGAGCAGAAAGTTGGCAAAAAATCATTTGTTTCTACAAATCTGATTTTTTCAGTTTCGCAGTACCAAATTGAGAGAGGATTTTCCATCGATCCAGAACGACCCTGATAGAGATCCACATACCGATCTGTAGATCTCAAATCCTTCTTTCCAGCTAATTTTTCAGATCCAGTTTTCGAGGTAAAATGCAAATGTTATCGCTGTATCTTCTCGGCCAAGAAACAGCATGAACCTGCGAATCTGAAACCCTAGTTTTTGTGTTGTGTGTATCACAGAGCTTGGATACCAACGTTTCTTCTTCAGACTCGTTCTTGTGGTGTTTTTAAGGTGAGGACCAATGTGTAGATTCATTTGATGCATTAGTTGATCTAGTGATAAATGTATACTTGGTATAGATATTGAATATGATTGATAATTGAAGGTTGTTAATTGTTGATTTCTAGTTGATATTAGATGATATGATTGTGAGTTGCCTGGTTGATAGGTTGTTAGTACTTGTAGCTTGACAATTTTGTTTGACGGCCTACAGTGAGGAACTGAGACTGTGAAGCTGTAATGATCGAGAAAGAGCTGACGAGACCCTTAGATGGTTGTGGCACCAAGATTAATTGTCGAGTCCTGTGATTGGGCGGAGTCATTAATCGTCAAATCCATTTATGGGCTGTGACATAGAATGAGTACCTTAAACAGAAGTTCTTTGGGAATGTTTTATAGAATTTCTAGGTTGATTGTTGTGAATGATGATCTAGGATTATAAAATATTAGAGTTATATTATATAATAAAATTAGTTATTATATTCTATGCATGGGTTCAATGTCTATATTATGAATACTCGTATTACTATATCATATAATGTGTTTAGGAATCTTGTGTGATCCGTAAGTGCACCCTCACTGAGTATTTTCCCCCGAATACTCACCCCTCTCTTTTTTTTTTCAGACGAGACGAAAGAGTAAAACTAGTAGCGATCGTTGTGGTGAAATATCCGGGAGCCGTATTTAGCTATTTTTATTTAAATTTTAATAAAAATTTCATAATATTATAAGGTTGTTTTATTTACTCAAAGTTTAAAGATGAATTTATTTTTTAAAACCTTCAATCTTTTCAGTTTATATTAATAGATGAATATTTCCTTTATATACTAAATGAGTTCGTTACTATTGTAAAAGCTGTTAAATCAGTGTAATTCAAGTTAGATTATGTTTGCAAAATTAGGGTGTCTCTACTTACATCAAAGCCCTCACGACCAGAAGTCCAAATCCCTTCTTAGAATTTTGAAATTCGAATTTTGGTGGCCGTAATGGCTCTCCAAAGTTTTATGTCCGAAATTAACTATGCCCAGAATCGAATAAAAACTATTGAGCTTTGCTAATTGTGGCATCCTGAGTTCGGAACTGGTCTCGCTTATTCAAAATTCATTATATAAATTCGGGAATTTCACTTTAAAAATTTGAGAACTAAAACTGTAATATCTTGATTTTGCGCTTCCTTGAAAACCAGAGAATCAAGAATGTTAGGTCAGTAGTCTAACCTTATTCGATTAAACACCTGGTTTGATTCCTCGGTGAGTCTCAGGTCTACTACGAAAAAAACGCCCAGGTAACAACAATAATAACACAGATATAAACTGATCCATCTAACCTGAAACGGACAAAAGGAAGAAGGACGGGTGAGTAATTAGGATTACTAGTGAGAACCAAACTGAAAATTCATTCACATACTCACTTATCTCCAACCAATAAGAAATAAAACATCAGATTCTAGAAGTGCACACATATATAACAAACAAGAGGGTGCCACCATACATCTCATTACTCATCTCGAGAGTCAATTACTCATCTCTTGAGCCCATGGCTCACAACATAAATATGTCAGACAGAGTATCATGAGGGCTCGTCAAAACCCTCCATGGTGGTAAGTACTGCAGTCCCCTCTAGGTGCCCGTCAGCCCCATCAAACAAGTCCGTACCACAAGTGCCTCTTTCACTTGTGACCTATACCTCCATCACTTGTAACTACATTACACATATCGCACAAGAATTGGTTCTTTCTCTAATGAGATCTTAATCCAGATTCAATTATAAGATTTTGATCTAACATATGCATACAAAGATGTGCCCGTACTTTGTAGCACGCAGCATACCTGAGGATATTTAGATTCAACAAGTAAGAAAAAAATAAGAGAGCATAGAAGGAAGCCTAGATGTAATCCTCACTTTTACCATTATGGTTGAAGTTGCAATATAAATTTTCCTTCTTTATTCTTTCTTAGGCAGATCTGATACCGACAATAAATAGAGATAAATTCTGACACCAATCTTTGATCTGGGAGACCTTGGGCTTCTCGGAAAGCTAAGATTCGAGACTTTCTACTGATATGTAGATTGTCACTTGGATCTTCACGGTTCGCCGGGACAGCGTCATGCAAGGTGGCAGCGGCTAAGGAAGAGAAAAGCGATGAGACAGAAAGAAGAAAAAGAGGGAGGCTAGAGTTTTCAAAAAGAGAAAATCAGGGATTAGAAGAGAGTATTTATAGGGAATAAGCTAGGTTTTTTTAGTTGGGCTTGGGTTGACGAACTTTTGGATTAAAACAAGTAAAGAAGTCTAATATGAAATAACGCAAAACTGAAATAGACCAGAATTAAAAATTAAAAACAAACCAACATTTGGAAGCTGAAAGTCGGGTTGTTACAATCTCCCCCTCCCCCTCCTTTAAACAAGATTCGTCCCCGAATCCTAGGAAGAAGACTGCTGAGAGAAATAAAGAGCTTAAGTTCGAAAGAAAAGAAAATTCTCAAGGTAGTAAAAAGAAAAAGGGGGAAAAAACACAGATTAGATCAACATCTATAAGTCGTTGTTTTAGGTTTGAAAATTTTTAAAGAGGCTTTTAGGAAAACACTTTTGCAAACAAAAAAAAACACACAAGTGGACCTCCTAGGACAGAGCTAGAAGATCTACTGGACTCTGATACCAAGTTGTAATATTCCTATCCCGAGCTTCCTAGAAAACCGGATAATTGGGAATGTTAGGTCAATAGTCTAACCCTATTTGGTTAAACTTCTGGTTTGGTCCCACTGTGAGCCTCAGTTCTGCCAAGAAGGAAAACGCCCAGGTAACAACAACACACATACATAAGCTGGTGCATTTAACTTGAAAGAGACAAAAGGAAGGAGGGGTGAGTAATCGGGATTCCTCAGTGAGAACTGAACCGATAACTCATTCCCATACTCACTTATCTCCAACCAACAAGCCAATAATAAATATACACAAGCAATCAAATATCACACTCTAGAAGTCCACACACAACTAACAATCAAGAGGGTGCCACCATACATTACACATCTCGATAGACAGTTACTCATCTCTTGAGCCCATTACTCATCTCTGGAGCCCATTGCTCATAACATAAATGTGTCACACAGACTATCCTGTGGGCTCACCAAAACCCTCCATGGTGGTGAGTACTATGGTCCCCTCTAGGTGCCTGTCAGCCACATCAAACAAGTCTGTACCACAAGTGCCTCTATCACATGCGATGGATACCTCATCTAACTAAATTACACACACTAATCACTTAACAAGGTTATCACACAAGCATGCTGGCTCTTCCGCTAATGAGATCTTAATCCAGATTCAACACAGAAACGTGCCCGTACTTCGTAGCATGCATCATACCTGAGTATATTTAAACTCAACAAGTAAGAAAAAGATAAGAAAGCATAGAAGGAAGCCTAGATCTAATCCTCACTTTTGCCTTTCTAGTTAAAGTTGCAATACGCCTTTTCGTCTTTTATTCTTTCTTAGGCAGATCTGATGCCGAAAAAAATAGATATAAATTATGGCACCGATCTTTGACCTGGACAAACTTGGGGCTTCCTAGAAAGCTAAGATTTGGGGCTTTCCACCGATATTTATATCGTCACTTGGCTCCTCACGATTCGCTGAAAAAACATCATGCAAAGCAGTGGCGGCTTGGGAAGAGGAAGGTGACAAGAGAGAGAGAAAACAAAATGGAGGCTAGGGTTTTGGAAAAGAGAGAGTGAAAGATTAGGAGAGAATATTTATAGGAAATAAGCTAGATTTTCTTTAGTTGGGCTTGGGTTGACAGGCTTTTGGATCAAAACAAGTAAAGAAGTCAAATATGAAATAATTAAAAATTAAAATAGACCGGAATTCAAAATCGGAAACAAACCTACAATTGAAAACCGAAGGTCGGTTGTTACAAAAACTTAATAATACAATTCCAGAAGGCTTAGCTAAAATAAAGTAACAAGCATAATACCATTCGCTTTGAATTTTCAACAGCTTTTTGAAAACTATAGGTCTATATATGGTACTCAGAATAAAAATCTGCCATTGATGAATTTCAAGCTTGGGACAAGAATGGATTTTGAGATTGTGGTGGCAATGATGAACGAAGATGAAAATCCGATAAAACATTTGAAGTTGAATATACTAATCTAGACATCACAAATACTCTCATTCCATTAGATATTCTATTTATTGATTTTTAATTTTTTGTTAAACTTTTACTAAATTTTGGTTTTATAAAAATTTTAAAACGGTTTGATTTGAAGCATCAAAATCATAATAATTTAGAACGGTTTGTTTTAAGTTATTTTTAATACATCATAGAAAAGAACCAATAAAAGAATAACACATAATCGGTAAATGAGGTAAAAATATTTTTTTGCAGCCGAAATTCATTCTTGAGTTGACACATAAGCGAAACACTGTGAAAATCGTTGTGAGCGTGACACATAAGCAAATCACTACACAAATAAATATATAGATCCATGGTTATATTACGGTTAATTGGTGGGTGATGGGTTGATTTATATTTTTTTTTTAGGTGAAGGGTTTAGCTTCAAAATTTATCCACATGAAATGTTTTTTTTTGCAGAAAACCCAAAAATATATACTGACAGGGGGATTATGAAATATTATTTTGATTTCGACTGCCAAGATGATAACTATTAGTGAGTTAAACTACCATCAGTTCATCTTACTTTGAAGAAGTCGGAATCATATCAAATTAGACATCATATGGTGATATCATCTCAAAACGAAAATATAATAATCTGCACGCAAAAAGTATACTCTTACTTACATATATGTGAACAAGTCCTGGCATCTTTAACACATCATTCGTAATTTAGTGAACAATGTTGATATATCTTGTATTTCTCATTCAAGCTCTTGAATTTCGAATGTATAATCATCAAATAACTTAGTATATATTATATAAAAACTATCGACATATATAAATCTTTTTCTCGCAATTTTTTTCTATATATTATATATTATAGAGAAGATACCAAGTAATTTTCCTTATATATAGTTATAATTATATATATTCCTTGATATTATTTAAGGTAGTGTAATTATTAGTAGACTTATTTAGCTACAATTTGGATAAAGAATAGTATATCATTTTTTAACAGATATAATATTTTGTTTTCATCTGGCAAAATGTCAAAACGTCCAAATGTCAACGTTGATATTAGCTAATAATATATGTTCTAATAATTAACAATTAAAGTGATCCCAATGACTTTTATCTACAAATGTGTTGTACGGTTGCTTCAGTCCGTATAATATTACGCAATGACTTTTGCAACAGCACCTTAAACATATTACAAATTATATAAGACTGCGTGTGATCGTTATAGCTACTGAAACAAATCCATATAATGTACGCATTACCTATTAAGTCAATTTCAATAAGTTTAGTATATGCTTTATTCCGTATAATATAATTTAAATAACGTTTTTTCCCATGTAAAATGTAAACAACGGATAATAAGAATTTACAATCCATCACTTCAATTAGTGGGAGCCTTGTCAGTTGGATTAGTTTGACCTACAAATATTTACGATTCATAAGCTTAACCAAATTTGATTTGAAAAATATAGAGCTTTATAAATATCAAAGCTAAATATTTAACATTGATCTATTATAAATTATAAGAACAATTATGTAAATGATTCTACAAACGATAATTCCATTGTCATATGAACTTCCACACCAAATAGTGTTGTCCTGTAAACTTGTTTTCATTAATTTACATAAATGATAATAAATTGTATGTTTTGGGATTCAACATCCATATTTCATAATGTAGAAGCATTAGAAAAATTTTGATCAACCAATAGAGTAAAGAAAACTTTCACTATTAACGTATTTATATCTACAGATTATAGACTTATTTCTACATTTTTTTTTTTGCTCTTTTGCTTCTTTTCTGCTGGAAAAAGGTTGAGGTTTTAATATAAGTCTATTTAGGGAAAATCAAATCTAATTTGAAAGGTTTAATATATATATATATATATATATATATATATATATATATATATATTAAATGATTAGATATATATAAGCAAACACAAAGTTGACTTTAGTACGAAATACATGATAAATATGATTAGATAACTTGTTAGATGGTTTTGAATAAACAAATAAAAAATTCGTTTAGTGATTTTATGATCGTCAACTCCATCATTGAAATAGTAACAATGTTTAAATTAGTGTACCGTCTATAAAATGATTAACTACTAAAAATGTAAAATTTCTCATAATTATCCCAGGATTCGAAATTCTCATAAACGTTTTGTATACTTCTTGATAGTTTAGCATTAGAATTGAGTCTTTACCTTTACTTATACTCAGAATAAGAAATGAGTTTTTACGTTTATCGTAAAATATGCAGTAAATTATTGATCTTCATTTACCGAATACGATAAACTTGAAGGGTATCTAATTATTTTTTCTTTTTACATTTTCATGTAGACGCAAAATGATATAACATGAAAACTATCAAATAAGTTATAAATTCACCTTGTACATTTTAATTATATAACTAGCTAGATTAGAACAAACTTTATTCATATATTAAATCGTAGTTTTTTGCTACTTAATTAATTTAAAATTCCATTCTAATTTATTCAGCTTAAGAGTTTTCCTTGTGTCAAATATTCTACTGTTTCATAATTCAGTTATTTTTTATTCAATTATTCAACTGACATAACATTCAAACCTGATATATATTCAGTATTATTTATATAAAAAGTTTATGACAAGCACTAGTCAATACGATTTACTAACATCTGTTGACTTAGTGAACATAATTTGAGTAGTAAATATGTATTTTCTAAATCCAGTTATTGTATTCTTTGTAGTCCATGAAAATCCGACTATGAAGTAAACCTTAATAAAAAAATTTACATATAGATATTATTTTATAAGCATATTTCCGTTGAGGATATAATTTCTGTGTGTTAAGAGTTATATTTGGGAATTATACATTATTTTATCTAAGAGGAGATGAAGGATAAACGTTCCGTATGCCTTTGCTATTGGTAATCTTATCCTTATGTATATTTATGTACAAGACCAAACATTGTAAATAAAATATGAATTTCTTGTAAGTTTTTGGATGGTAATCCAAATTTCACAGTATGGTTTAGGAAGTCTGAGATAGTGTTATGGGGTTATATTGATACTGAACACGGAGGTGATGTCGAAAGCACAAAGAACGCATCCAAATGTGTTGGGTTTCAAAGTTACCGGAGATTGGGAAAGAAAAATTAATCAATCATATGTAGACATCTTGACTAAGGGCATCTCCAACCCACCTCTATTTTAGAGGTGAAAATAGAGATTATGCTTTAACTCACCTCTATTTTCACCTCTAAAATAGAGATTGCTATTTTTTCCTCCAAATATAGAGGGATTCTATTTTTTCCCTCTATAATAGAGGTGAACTTTTTTATTTGTAAAGTAGTCCTTTAACTTTTAAATCTTTCTATTTATGCAAAAAGTATAACTTTTTATGAATATAAATGAGATAATTTTGGTTATAGTCTTAAAAAAACATATGATATTATTAAATATAAAAATTCTCATTGATATTAAAACTACAAAAAAGTAATTACAAATTAAAAATACATAAAAATAAACGAAAAATAACAGAATTTAATTTTTTTTTAATTTATGAATTTTAACTTCTAGTATTATTATAATATGTTGAAACTTTCATAAAAAAGTAACATAAATGAGATTAATTTAAAAATTTAGTAGTCAAAGGTTACTATTACTATAATTTAAGAAAACTTTTTAAAAAAGTAAAATAAAAGATTAATTCACAAATTTTATTTATCAAAGTTAGTATATTATTATTTATGTAAGTTTTTGTAAAAAATAACCTAGGTCAATTCATAAATTTTATTAATAAAAGGTGTTAAAAACAAATAACAAAAAGAATATATTGAGAATATTCCTTTTTAGAGGCAAAAATCGAGGTCACCATTAGAGACAATGCTTCTTCTATTTTAGAGTTTCTCTATATAGAAGTAAAAAATAGAGGTAACCATTGGAGATGGTCTAAGGATATTATTAGTCCCTTAAGACCATCTCCAATGGTTGCCTCTATTTTTCCCTCTATAATAGAGAAACTCTAAAATAGAGGTGCATTTGTCTCTAATGGTTACCTCTATTTTTCCTTCTAAAAAAGAATATTCTCAATATAATCTATTTGTTATTTGTTCTTAACACCTTTTATTATTAAAATTTATGAATTGACCCCACTTATTTTTTTTAATAAAAACTTACATAAATTATAATACTACTAACTTTGATAAATAAAATTTATGAATTAATCTTTATTTTATTGTTTATAAAAGTTTTCATAAATTATAATGATAGTAACATTTGACAACTAAAATTCTTAAATTAATCCAACTTATGTTACTTTTTATGAAAGTTTCAACATATTATAATAATACTAAAAGTTAAAGTTCATAAATTAAAAAAAAGTTGCTGTCATTTTTCGTTTATTTTTATGTATTTTTAATTTGCAATTATTTTTCTGTAGTTTAATTTTACCATTGTTAAAATTAGGTTGATATGAGAATTTTTATATTTAACAATACCATATGTTTTTTTTTAACTATAACCAAAATTATCACATTTATATTCATGAAAAATTATACTTTTTTGCATAAATAGAAAAATTTAAAAGTTAAAAGACTACTTTACAAATCAAAAAGTTCACCTCTATTATAGAGGTAAAAAATAGAATCCCTTTATATTTAGAAGAAAAAATAGCAATCTTTATTTTAGAAGTGAAAATAGAGATGGGTTGGAGCATAATCTCTATTTTTACCTCTAAAATAGAAGTGGGTTTGAGATGCCCTAGCGTGAGATTATTGAGTTGTGGAACCAAATCTGTTTGATTTTTTGTCTAATCTGACAGTTGGACATCACGATTGTCCACGTCAAAGAAGGGGGTCTGGGGAGGCTCTTAAAGGTCTTCATTTGTTGTCTTTCAAGTATTGAGGCACTTCTCTAAGATCTGTTTTCCTTTAATTAGTTTTGCTACTGTTTCTTATATTGTAAAGCGGGAAAGCAACAAATATAAATTAAAAAAGCCTATAAATGTTATAACTCTTCTAAAATAAGTAATGAATGTCTATCACATAACATCTACTACAAATAACATGTTATACAAGTAGTAAATTCCCAGATGTTACTACCTTTGTATTCTCTATATAAAAAGAGACCATCTCTCTATGAAATCAACACGACAGTCTAACCATATGAGTTCTTCTGAAAGCTTACAATGTCGAAATTTAAAAGTCTTAAACTTGAGGCTCTTGATATTACTGGAGACAACTATTTGGCAGGGGCATTAGATGCTGAGTTTCATCTAAATGCAAAGGGACTTGGTAATACAATCATCCAAGGAAACAAAGCTGAAAGTCAAAACAAAGCAAAGGCTATGATATTTCTTTACTGTTACTTCCATGAGGGCCTCAAAAACTAGTACCTGACCGTGAAAGATCTAGAGTTCTTTTGGAACAACCTGAAAGAAAAGTATGATCATTAGAAAATTGTGATCTTACCTAAAGATCGTTTATGATTGGCTGCATTTCAGACTCCAAAGTTTTAATTCTGTGAATGAGTACAATTCTACCATGTTCCGAAATAGATCCAAATTGGAACTATGTGGAGAGAAAGTAGATCTGAGATGTTAGAAAAGGCATTTTATACTTTCTATGCAAACACTGTTGTCCTGCAGAAAATGTACCATAAAAAGGATACTAGAAGTATCCCAACTTATATCTTGCCTTCTCGTGGCTGAGTAGAATAACAATCTCTTAATGAAAAACCATGGTTTATGTCCAACTGGTTCAGTTCCGTTATGAAACGAATATGATATCCTATGAAGAGAAAGAACAAAGCCACACCAATAACAGTGGCCGGGGAAGTGGTTACAGATGTGGTTATGGTCATGGTTGTGGTAATGGTAATGGACATAGACATGAATATGGTTGAGGTTGAAGCAGAAATGGAAAAATAAAGATGGTAACAAACAAGAGAAATCAATATATGAAAATAAATGTTACTTTTGTGGAACACACGATCATTGAGCTCATATGTGTCATACACCAAAATATTTTGTCGAACTTTATGAAAATCATTTATAAAAAAGGGGGAAAATGGAAACAAGTATGGTGTGCGAAGATGGAGAAAATGACTTGGATCATGGTGGTACAATTCATCTGAAAATTGCTGATTTTCTCACCCATAATGAGAAAAATGGTTATAAAACTTTGTTTCAAACATGGTTATAAAACTTTGTTTCTTGATTTCTTTGTTTTTGTATTTATTTCTTATTTTATGAATTGATGTCTTTTTACACATGGTTGAATTTGATTTCCTTGATCTATTATTTGGTTATGATCTATTATAATGGATGGATGGTGGAGATTTATACTTGGCAGATAGTGCAATGATAACATCGTATTTTTATCCATTTTCATTATGATTTTCTTATGTTATTACAAGTGTCTTATTCGGTTCTAAGTGTTTTTATTATGATTTTCATTTGTAATGTTAAATCTGTTTTTAGGTATTAGGAAAAGGCATTTGCAATTTAGAAAAAACCAGATTTTTGGCTAAACGTCAAGTCATCAGAAGTTGAACCAAAAATGAAGATCTTCTTATCGTCTGATCTAGCCTAAATTTGGAGACATTAAAGAAGGACTAGCCAGCTACATTACACTTAACCTGATGAAGATCCAACAGTTCAATTAAAACATACACGAATATCAAAGAGTACAGTCAAGCAGTCCAAAGAATCTACACCTGCGGCCAACAAGCCCCTGATCTGTCTTGGAGAATCTTTACCTGCGGTCAACTTGCTTTCCACCAGGAAGCCCATTTGCAAGCTCGTTTGATTTCAGTTTGATCTCATCTTCGATAAAACCCTTAGTATGACGAAAAGAGACCAGAAGACCTATAAATATATGCTTTTAGGAACCCTAAACCATGTGTGCAGTGTTTGCTCTAATTGTTTTCATTACTCGAGCCACCAAACTTTTAGTATTTTTCTTTATTTTAGGGAAATAGGGTTTCTTTCTGATTTTATTTATGCATTAATCTACTATGTTTTTCTTCTCTTTAATTTAGTCTAAGTAATTTAGTAGTAAGGTTTAAGGGATTCATCGAAAGGAATGACATGTTCGATAAGGATTACATGTTTCTGATTTCTAGATCTCTTTCTTCTTAATTTATTTTTATTGCATGAAGTTAGCTTCATGAGCTATCTACTGATTTCAGGATTGACAAAACCACAATGTATTGAATTTTTTAATCAGATAGAGCTTCAGAAGAGCAATAATGTTATTAGATACAAAAACATACTTATAGTGTTGTGAGCATAGACAGAACATGATTTTTTTTCATAATCTTCTGTGTAGCAAGCAATGAAAGAGGACTTGTTTAAGTTGTTAGAAATTAGTTAGTTAGTGCTACGACATTAGGCTAGTCATATATCCGTGTTTTGAGTTCCAAGAGTTATGCTAGAATTGATTTTCATAAAAGCTTTGAATCATGTTATGAATCAAACATTCCCCGGAGATATCCCTCTCGGTCCAACAGTCACTAATCATTAGCTTACACCTTGATCAAATCAGTTTTGGATCCCTAGCATCCAAGTTTGATCAAGCATCACCAACATCAGGTAAGTTTTTTCAATTTTCACATACTCTATTTCTCATCCTTGCCTGATTTATTTCACACTGGGGTAGTGCATGTGATTTAAGTCTGGGGGAGGATTTCATCCCTTTCTAACCACCTTTTCTTGCATGAGCTATTGCATTCTGCATTTTCTTTAAGATTTTTCAAATTTTTCGATTTTCTTAAACCTTTTCAAAGTCTTTTGAGTTTCAAAAAGTGTTTTCAAAGATCAAATACATTTTGAGGGAATAATGACAAAATCGATGATGATAACCAACCTGTTTGCTTCTACACCAATCACTCATAAAAGCTCTTTCAAGGTTTAGTACTAGACTAGGCGGTAGCTAGAGTACTTACACTACTAAATCCCACCAGAGGACTTCTATTCATGAAGATCTTTTCTGACAGGATATACTAGCTCATTTTACTTGGACATAATCTTGACATCTAATTTTCTCATCATTGGTTTTAGCAGGCATCATGATATACATCTAGGACAACTTTACCTTTTTGTTACCACTCGCTTTACTTACAAAGATGTGTGGGGCTTGCTTCAGCTCTTTTTTGTCCTAGATGTCCAGTTCATCTTTAGCTGGTATTACACCCTTAACCCAAACCTTCATGTTCAAAACTTATGCATTCTCTCTTTAGTTTATAACGACAGATATGTGCAAAAACGCCGGAGGAACAACATAGTTTTCAGTCACTCAAGAGAAAGACTAAAAGAGACCAGAAGGAAGTGTGCCAAAAATCGTACGATGCCTCAGAAAATTTCATTCTTAAAGGTAAATTTCGTGCTCCCTAAGACTTCAAGTAAAAAGGCAGTTTCCTCTTTCTGAAAAAAAAACGAAAAAAGAGAAAAAGAAAGAAAGGAAAGGAAACTAAAAACCTAAAAGAGTCTTAGAAGCCAAAATTACTTGAGCCAAGGCAATAGGTATTCACTTAAGGAGTTATGTAATCACAACCTGAACAAAAATCCAAGTCTGGGGGAATTATAAGGAGAACCTGAAGAAAGGAGATCAGAAATCTTGAAGCAAGAAGAGTGTGACTGAAATTATGGGGGCATTTACAGTTCCATCCTCTCTTGCTGTTTTGCATAATGTCCTGTCTTTCCACAAAAAGGTAACCCTAAACACATCAGCCTTACCATTAAAAAGCCTTTTTGATACCTAACCTTGAATGCCTTGTTTAATATCCTTTTGATGAGAACCACTGAAACCTTTAATGAATGTTAAGAGCTAGTTGACTGGAAGTTAGTTCAAAGTGTGTGGATTTTCGCATGACGGATTAACGGACTAGTTATGTTTGTATTTTGGTGAGAAATTTCTAGACTTGATCTGATTGATGCATTGTCCATAATTAAGGTTTAGAAGTATAGTTGCTGATATTTTTGAGTTCCCTCTCATTTTTGTTGAATGATATTTTTCAAGATTTGATCTTGTTTTGTTTGAGGACAAACAAAGTCTTAAGTCTGAGGGAGTTGATAACACCTGATTTTGACCACTTTTCACCATTGATTTCAAATGCTTTTTCAAAGGTTTTACTTTGTTTTAGGAACTTTTACTATGATTTCCATGTATTTTTAGTTTTAAGGCTTTTTTCAGGAAACTTAGGGAATATGATGGCAAAATGGAAAAAATCCACATTTTTAGCTCAGAGTCAGACCGTCAGAAGTTCAGCCTCAAATGAAGACTTTCTCACCGTCCGATCCAGATCAAATTTGGAGACAATCAAGAGGAGACAACCAGATTTCCATAGCACTTTACATCACAAAAATCCAACGGTGCAATAAAAAGATACATGGAGAACAAGTTGACCCAATTCACCAGTCCCGGAAGACTCTCACCCGCGGGAAATACATGTTTTAACTGCCCTGGAAGACTCTTACCCCCAGTGGACCTTAGGACGAGCCACAAGGCCCAACATCAAAGCCCACTTTGCCATTTCTCTTCAGAGAAGTCCTAAATGAGACCTGAAAGACCGTAGGACCTATAAATACATTGTTTAGCAGTCCTAAACGGGTGTGTGCTCCTGTAATGAGAGTTTGAGCCACCAAACTTTGTTTTTCTAGAGTTAAGCGACGGAGATGGGGATTCTTCCCCAGATCCATTGTTCTTTCTCCTTTTTATCTTATTAACTTTTTTGTTTCATTCTTTTGCATTCTTATATGTCTTTCATCATTTATTGCATCATGTAGATTAGTCCCAGAGAGTCAAGTTGTTTGAAGATATCGACAAGCATATATATATCGATTAGGATTTTTTTTGTTCTTAGCCATATTCTGGATCTGATCTCTTCTAAGTTGTTCGTAAAGTATGAGAGTAGATTCATGACCTATTCTCTGAGCCTAAGATCGATCAGAGCCACGAGAGTGCTGTATCAGATCATCCATACCTATCTTCAGAAGAACATACTCGCTATAGGAGTCGAGAGCTACCTATAGAGAAGATGTGAGCAGACGAATTCAATGTCCAATGCATGATCTTAAGTTTAGCAAGAGAGCGAGAGTTAATTGCTAGATCTAAGAGATTAGTTGATTAAGGTGACGACAGTTGGTTAATCATACATGTGTCTATTCTAGTTCAATGCAGACTCCCAGAAACAGATGAAAATCGCCCGGAAGCTCATTGGAAATGCCATCATACATCAATTAGAGTAACCCGGAGAAGTCTAAATCGTCACCTATGAGTTTGAGAGTCTTTAGTTTGAGTCGATATGCTTTAGATGTTCTTTTAACAATTCATCCTGCATTGCATTTCTTGTGAATACTAGATTAGATTTAGTTTTGGATCTTAACCAAAAACCCCAAACTTTTATTGGTTTATGAGTTTGCTTACTTCCCAGTTTGTTGTTTCTTGCATATTAGACATCCTCCCTGTGGATCGACACCCTAAGTCCTACAACGTACATCTGTGAACTTTCAGACACTAGGGTTTTATAAATTTAAAACTTAAGTAGGAACAACGAGCTTGTTAAAAAACAAACCTAGACCCGCAAGCCCATCAATAGGTCCAAATCTGTTTAGGGTTAACTTGGTGTTAGCTATAAATAACTTTGTTACATCTACTTTTGATGTATTCTGAACCTTCAGCCTCCATTAATAAATCAGTCTCTTTTTACCCGTGAACGTAGCCAACATATCGTTGGTGAACCACGTTAATTATGTGTTTTTGCTTTACATTCATAGCTTAATCTTTTCGCATCTGTTATAAAAAACTGGTAACAGAGCTCCAGGTTCTGGGAGTTTCCGCGTCTGGTGAGAAGATGTCTGAAATAAACGTGAAGATCGACAAATTCACAGGGAGAAACAGTTTAAGTCTCTCGCAAATCAAGATGCAAGCATTGCTGAAGCGACAAGGCTTGTGGGCGCCATTAGTTAAAAATAACAAGGGTGACGCTGCTGAGATGGCGAGTCTGGAAGAGAAGGCACATGCATCAATTTTGCATTGTGTTGCAGATGACATCATTGTCAAGGTTTCAAATGAAACAACTGTGCTGGTTTATGGGGGAAGTTGGAGACATTGTATATGACAAAGTCTCTTACAAACAAGTTGCTTCTGAAACAACGTCTTTTCGGGTTAAGAATGCAGGAGGGTACGAACCTCAGGGATCACTTAGATCAGCTAAACATGTTATTACTAGAGCTATGTAATAACGATGTTAAGGTGGAGGATAAGGATGCTGCTCTACTTCTGTTGGTATCTCTACCACTATCATACGAAAACTTTGTGCAATCGTTTATAGTCTGTAAAGATACTGTATCTTTGGAAGAGGTTTGTTCGTCACTTCATAGTAGAGAGCTGCGACATCAGGCGTCTGGTACAGGTGCAGATAATCAAGCTTCTGGACTGTTTGTCAGTGATGAAAATAACAAGCAGAAGAATGCAAAATGATATTTTTCGAAAGGTCCGAACCAGATGATATCTGCAATTACTGTAAAGAAAAAGGGCACTAGATAAAAACAGATTGTCCTAAGAAGAAGAAGCAGTCTGTTGCTGTTGCCGTAGCATAGAATGACAGCAAGTCCGAAGTAGAATTTGCACTGGCTGTAGATGAACAGACACATTCCTTAGATATGTGGGTTCTAGACACTGGAGCTTCTTACCATATTTGTCCTAGGAGAGAGTGGATTTACAAATATGAGCATGTAGATGATGGTAGCATAAAGATGGCTAACAGTTCTGCTTGCAAGGTTGTTGGAATTGTGATGTGGTGTGTCGTGAGGGTGTCAAGTTTTACCCTAAATGAAATCAATAAACGCAAGTGCACAGCTGATCGATTGTAGTACTTAGGGATCGAATCCACAGGGAAGGAGGATCTTTCCTGCAAAAGCCTTCAAAAGAAATATAAAGTAAGGAAGTCTAGAATTAGGAGAGTTTTGTGAGGATTTTGGTGGTGTGTTTAAAACGTCAAAACGAATTTAAAAGAGAAACTACAGGAATTAAAATGACCTAATAACTAAACTTAACGAAAAATGGTACAAACGAGAAAAACGGCTAGACCTAATTGCTAAGTGAAAATCGATTGAAAAAGTAAAGAAACTAGATTAAAGCTTGAATGAAAATCGGTGTAAATCTATAAGAAAAGAGGCGTTGGGGTTCAGGGAAGTTTTCTGAGGGGTACGAACGATTCAAACATTGCTAGAGAGTAAATTTGATAAGATTTTAGCTTAAACTTTTCGAACTGGAGTCACGGACATATGAATACGCCACTGTCGTGATCATAGACAACTATCGCTCTCAACCCTGACCAGTAGGTTTCCACTCTGGCCCTGGAAAAGAAGAGATGCATTATGTTTAAGACTCGTCAGCATTCACAAATCGCCCATAGGTAGGTTTCCACTCCTATGTTTGTTTTGCTCTCCCAAACTAGATCTGACATAGGATGAAAACTTTCGTGTCACCAAGCATCTGGATCAGATTGTAGTTCATGACGCTACTCTCATGCAGTAAAAACGAATTCAGAAGAAAAAGTTCTAAGATTCGGCCCAAAAGCTCATGGAATCCTCACCGAACATATATATCCCCATCAAAAATCCCTTAGACCCAACAATAAAACTACTCAGACATGATAAACGAAATCAAAAACATAGTATTAAAAAGTAGAATAGAAACCGAAATTGAAAAAGAAAGAACAAGGGTTCAAGAGACAGATCTCTCTCTCCCTAAAACCTAAAACTTAAAAAGTATTCTAAAACAATAAGAGCATATGAGGTGATACGAATTAGAGTTCCTAAAACATGTATTTATAGTGCTCAAGACATCTCTAGGGTCTAGGGTTCCAGAATCAAGGCTGGGAAAATGATATGGGCTTCAGAAATGGGCCTTCGGAGTCAGAGTTAGCTGCCCGCGGTCGGGATGGTTGTGACCGCGGGGAATGGGTGGCTGGCCGCGGTCGCGGTGGTTGTGACCGCGGGGAATGGCCTGTTCGCCGCGGGTGGAAACGCTTGCCAGCTAGTTTACGGGACATCTTGCTCTTCGCGTATCTTTTGATTGAACCGTTGGATTGCCAAGCTGTAAAGTGTGCTGGAAAGCTGGTACTTCCATCTTTAAGATCTCCAAATTTGAGCTGGATCACACGGTGAGAAGGCCTTCAATTGGGGGTGAACTTCTGACGGTTTGACTCTGAGCTGAAATCTGGTTTTCTATCCATTTTGTTAAGCTTTTCTCTAAGTTTCCTGAAAAGAGTCTTGGAACTACAAATACTAGAAAACGTAATAAATGTACTTAAAAGCAATTAAAAAGATAGAAAAATTATTTCAAAACGATTCATAAAAGTGGTCAAAATACGGTGTTATCAAATTGGTTCGATCAAGATCAGAACACATGATGGTAGATTCTGCACCTTAAAGAGATGTCAGACATGTTCCGTCTATGACAAAAAAAAACTTGATATCTCTAAGTCTTTTGGGACAGTAATAGGGTTCATGTATTCAGTTTGGTGGATGGAGTTTTGTAAAGTTGTACCATGGGGTTCTGACCGTGATTTCTAAAAGTGCCATACATGGTACTTTTATATTTTCTGCCAGGCTCTCACAATCACAGGTTCACCAATGTTGCAGCTTCTGAGGTTCGTAAGGAAGATTTGACAAAGCTATGGCATATGAGGCTTGGTCATATGAGTGAAAGAGGTATGCAAATTCTGTCTAAGGAGGATCTTCTTTGTGGCCATGAGGTTAAGGGTCTAGAGTTCTGTGAACACTGCGTTTTTGGAAAGCTTCATCGCAACAAGTTTCCTAAGGCTATTCATAGAACAAAAGGTACGTTGGACTACATTCACTCAGATTGTTGGGGTCCGTCTCGGGTGGAATCTTTGGGAGGTCACAGGTACTTCATGTCTATGATTGATGACTACTCACGGAAGACTTGGGTGTTTATACTGCAGCATAAAAGTGAAGCTTTTAAAAACTTCAAGGAGGGGAAAGCTCTAGTTGAAAATCAAACAAGGAAAAAGATCAAGAGGTTGCGAACTGAAAATGGTTGGGAGTTCTGTTCATTTGAGTTCAATCAGTTGTGTAGAGATGAGGGTGTTGCACGTCATCACACAGTCAGAGATACACCCCAACAGAATGGTGTAGCTGAGCGGATGAACCAGACGTTACTGGAGAGAGCGAGGTGCATGCTCTCTAATGCTTGTTTAGAAAAAAGGTTTTGGGCTGAAGCTGTAAGTACAGCTTGCTACTTAATAAACTTTGCACCACATACAAGTATCAAGTACAAGACACCTACTGAGATGTGGTCAGGTACATGTGCTGATTACTCGAATCTGAAAGTTTTTGGTTGCACAGCTTACTATCTGTGAGTGAAGGTAAAACTAGAACCAAGAGCAAGGAAGGAAGTTTTCTTGGGCTATGGAGATAGAGTTAAGGGGTACAGGATATGGTCTCCATCAGATAAGAGAGTTATTACAGGCAGGAATGTTGTCTTTTATGAAATTTCTATGCTCAAATGCTCAGTAGAGCCTACAGCTGTTGCAGATAATGAGAGCTTTGACAAGCAGGTGGAGCTGCATGATGATCATGACAAGGGTGATTTGCAGCAACACAAAGAGGGTCAAGAAGAGCAAACAAAAAATGTTCTTTTGGGACCTACAGTATCTGAAACTCAACCATCTGGAGTTGCAAAACATAGTATTGCAAAAGATCGACCCAAGAGGATTGGCATTGGACCACCTGTGAGATATGGCTTTGAGGATATGGTCAGATATGCACTGCAGGTGGCAGAAGAGGTTGATACGTATGATCCGTGCACTTACAATGAAGCTGTATCAAGTGTTGAAGCTGTATCAAGTGTTGAAGCTGTATCAAGTGTTGAAGCTGAGATTGATTTGCTGCAATGGGAGACGAGATAGAGTCTCATGATAAAAATCATACGTGGGATCTGGTCATACGTCCACCAGAGAGAAAGATTGTCACTTGCAAGTGGGTCTTCAAACTAAAGGAAGGGACATCACCTTCAGAAGGAGTCAAGTATAAAGCTCGGTTTGTTGCTAGAAGTTTCAGTCAAAGAGAAGGAGTAGACCACAACGAGATTTTCTCATCAGTGGTCAGAGACATCTTTCAGAGTGCTGTTAGCAATAGTGGCACGTCACAATTTGGAGCTCGAACAACTTGATGCGAAGACAGCTTTCCTTCATGGAGAGTTAGAGGAAGCGATATACATGACCCAACCAGAGGGTTTTGAAACTCCAGGCAAGGAAGACTATGTGTGAAAACTGAACAAGTCGTTATATGGACTTAAGCAATCTCCAAGGCAGTGGTATAAAAGATTTGACAGCTACATGACGAAATTGGAGTACGTTAAAAGTCCTTATGATTGTTGTGTTTACTACAAAAGGTTGAAGGATGAATCATATATTTATCTGGTACTTTATGTGGATGACATGCTGATAGCTGCAGAGGAGATGTGTGATGTTCAAAATGAAAGATTTGCTTAGCTCTGAGTTTGAGATGAAAGATTTAGGTGCAGCAAAGAAGATTATAGGCATGGAGATTTTCAGGGATAGAAAACAGAAGAAACTCTTCTTGTCACAGAAAACTTATATTGAAAAGGTATTAGTAAGGTTTGGAATGTCCACAGCTAAACATATCGATACTCCAAGCACAGCTAAAGTTCATCTCACAACGGTTGCTCCTCAGTCTAAATAAGAAAAGGAGTATATGTCTCGGACTCCTTATGCTAGTGCTGTCGGAAATTTGATGTATGCTATGGTATGTACAAGACCAGATCTTGCAAATGCAGTCAATGTTGTTAGCAGGTTTATGGGACAACCAAGAAAGGAACATTGGTTAGCTGTGAAGAATATTTTTCGTTATCTTAGAGGTACATCTGATGTTGGTCTTATCTACGGAGGTGAGAGTCCCTACCAGGTGACAGGTTATTCTGACTCTGATTATGCTGCAGATGTAGACAGTAGAAGGTCAATGACTGGCTACGTGTTTACCTTAGGTGACTCTGTTATTAGCTGGAAAGCAACTCTGCAACCTACAGTGACATTGTCTACTACTGAAGCAGAATACATGGCTTTGACAGAAACAGCTAAGCAAGGTATCTGGTTAAAAGGGTTGGTCAGTGATCTGGGTTTGCATCATGAACAAAATATAGTATACTGTGATAGCTTGAGTGTGATTTGCTTAGCTAAGGATCACGTTCATCATGAAAAAACCAAGCATATTGACGTGAGGTATCACTTTCTAAGAGATGAGAAGAGAATCAATGTGAAAAAGGTAGGAACTGCTCATAATCCTGCCGATATGTTCACTAAGCCAGTTCCTCGCAGCAAGTTCCAACATTGTTTGGACTTGCTGAACTTCACAAGCTGTTGATCAGGCCCTTCGGGGCGTCTGGTCCGGAAGCCCATCTGAGGCAAAAGGAGTACATCTGGCATCATTAAGGTGCGTCAAGTACATCTGTTTGGAGGATTCAAGTCAAGGTGGAGATTTGTTAGTATGCCTTGAATCTAAGACTGGAAGGTGCGACTTTCAGAAGGTGCGACCTGCAAGAGGTGCGACCTGCGCAAAGTGAGACCTGAGAAAGGTGCGAGATGAGAAAGGTGCGACCTGAGGAATGTGCGAGCTGAAGAAGGTGCTGGCTACACAGCAAACTGCAGAAGGTGGAGTTTGCAGAAGGTGTGAGCTGCAAAGCTGTTAGTAGATTGTGTAAGCTGCGAAACTATTAGCAGATTGTGTAAGGTGCGAAGTTGTTAGCAGATAGTAAGCTACAAAAATTCTCGGATAGGATAACTCCTATATGGGCCGAAATTACTAGCTTAAGGTTGTTACGTGGGCCTAAGCAAATAAGTCCAAATCTGTTTAGGGTTAATTTGGTGTTAGCTATAAATAACCTTGTTATACTTAATTTTGATGTATTCTGAACCTTCAACCTCTATTAATAAATTAGTCTTCTTTTACCCGTAAACGTAACCAACACATCGTTGGTGAACCACGTTAATTCGATGTCTTTGCTTTACGTTCATAGCTTAATCTTTTCGTATCTGTTATAACATTTGGAGAATATATATATATATATATGCTAGATCGAGTAACTAATCTAGGTCTAGCTTTGAGGATATTTCATGCACTAAAGGTGTTAGGTGAAATATCTAGTTTAACTCTAAGTATTCTTTTATGCTTAATCCAATGAGATTTGCGTGCCTAAAGTGATATGTAGCTACGATAAGTTTTTGTTTTGAAGTCCACTAATTTCTTTGGCTGCTATTTAAAGATTAGATTAGTCATATAATTAGTGGAGAGATTAGAGTTATGGAAGTAGATTAGTTTTTTTTGTGAGTCTATGCTTTGGACCTTGCTTGTTTAAGTTCTTGTAACCTTTGAAGGTGTAGCTGTACTTGAAGCAGTTGCTGTACCAGATGAAGTGAAGGATGGAATGCCACAAGCATGGAGTACGTGACAAGCGAAGCATTTGGAATGAGGAGCTGGATGAGTAGCTGAGCTGGACTAGTAGGAATGGGAGTCTTGGAAAGAAAGCAAAGCTGGATGGGAATAACGGAGCAGATCAGGAAAAATGGAAGATTTCCTTAAACAAGCAAAAGTTTAAGGAAATAGGAAATATGCACCAAGCGACAAAAATGGAAGCTGGGGTGTAGGGTTTTCGGCGTGTATAGCCGCTTAGTCTACCAGGTATAAGTAGACGTGTTGAAGCATTGGAAAAGCTTAACACAACTACTAGAGAGCACTTAGCATAAAGGTAAGAGATTCAAGCATCAAGGGTTAAGGGTTTTCTAGGGAGGTTCTGAGATCAAGTACCGATCGAAGAACAGAAAGGACTAGAGGGACAGATCAAGGTGTGTCTTGAGTCTATTCTAAATCGTGTTACAAACTTGTAAGGTGTATTAACAGATTTACTAGCAATAAAGTTCAGTTAAAGGAAAAAAATCCTGTGTTAAGTTGTGTTGTTGTTCTTGAACTAAGACTCTTGCGTTAACAACCTTTACTTAACCATTATTCACTCAAAGTCACTGACTTTAGCGCAAATACCCGTATTTCATTTTTAAGTTCCTTATTTTATCATTAGTTCTGCTTATTTGTTTTGATTGCTTGAAATTATAAATAACCTCTCTAATCATAATTAGAACTAAATTAATAAGGTTCATGCATTTTAGATCTCCTTTACTCCTTCATCTGGATTCGATCCCTCACTTGCTACAACTAAGCCTTGCACTTGGGGTAGTTTAGATTATGTTTTAAAGCTTGACTGGCAGCAGCAAGCACCACGACAAAGCAACAGGAGAAACAATCACCACTCCGAACTACCATTTCCGCTCAAACAAGCTGAGACCATCAAAAACAGAGACAACACCTGAAGAGTCACCGAGACGCCAGTACTCGCCTGCACTAAATTGAACCATCTTCATTGCTATCGGAAAACATATTTAGCAGCCGCAGAATCTCTAGAAAGGAAAAACAAAAGCTAATTCTGAAAAGAGAGAATGAGCCGGTGGTTTGGCCGAAATTGGCACAGTAACTTGCGTAGTGCTCACTGGTATAACATATCAAGGGTTCGAGTGTTCGACCCTTGATTTTGCAATTTCTTAGTTTAATTTTTGGTTTTTTTTTCCAAAACGTTGTTGTTTTAGAATCTGTAAAAAAATACATGATGTTATATGGAAAAATACACAATTGATACATTGTGGGTTGAATCATGGGTGAAATTTGATCTACGTTTTTTGAAGTGAATGTTAAGGGTTTGCAAATTTGATCCCCGTAATGAGTTTTTTTTTTGTGTAGAAAACCTTATTTGGCTTTGGATCCAAATTCGAGCAACATGCAATCCATTTTGTTTCCTGTAAATGTGATTTTTATAAGTATACAGGGGCATAGGCGCATAGCTTTTATTGATTTAATCATAGAGAAGCTGTAAGCGGATGATTGTAATATTGTGGAAGACTACACTTGTCGTGTTGTTTATATAATAAATGATATTTACAGATACTTATCCCCTTAATGTCATAGCATTAACCAAAAATGGAATAGGTCCATGGATTGAAGTCTGATAGATAGATATCACGCATGCTAGCTAATCATAGATTATTAAAAGGAGTAAAAATGATTTGACCAAACCATATCCAGAAGAGCAAGAAATATGATTTGAGAAATTGATGGAAAAAGGATTGAAAACAAACAATAAAATGTGGAATATACCCTAAAGATGCCGGAGACTAAGCTTCTCCGATCGCCCTATATATTTCCGCCGTCTCAGCCACCACAATCACCACCTCTCTCTCTCTCAATATTGGTAGTTCTCTCTCTCGCCTCGTCCTTCGCCACCATAAACATAACGTGAAGGTGATATTAACTACAGGTATATTATTTATTTATTAAAAACTACTCGTTTGTAGATACTTAGATTATTTGACCAATTGAAGGTTTTAACTAGCTTCTATTAACATATATTTTTTGTTAGAAGATATTCATATATTCAATTAGTAATAATGAGTAGTGTTAGAATAAAAACGGTAGAGTTGGATATCATTTTTGCTGGATAATAATACATTAAAAACCCCATATATGAGTTCACATGTATCTACAAGACAAAAATTTCAAACCGAATACTGATTTCTAATGCTTGGAATCAGGAGAGACAAACACAGCTGAGATGGCCGAACAACAACTAGGAGTGCTAAAGGCACTCGATGTTGCGAAAACGCAACTTTACCATTTCACGGCGATCGTCATCGCCGGTATGGGTTTCTTTACAGACGCATACGATCTCTTCTGTGTCTCCTTGGTGACCAAGCTTCTTGGCCGCCTCTACTACTTCAATCCGTTGTCAGACAAGCCTGGCTCACTTCCCCCTCACGTTGCGGCTGCAGTCAACGGTGTGGCTCTCTGTGGGACCCTTGCTGGTCAACTCTTCTTCGGATGGCTCGGTGACAAGCTCGGAAGGAAGAAAGTTTACGGTATCACTTTGATCATGATGATTGTGTGCTCGGTTGCTTCCGGTCTCTCCTTCGGTGACACAGCCCAAGGTGTAATGACCACTCTTTGCTTCTTCAGGTACAATTTTTTTTTTTTTTTGGTAAAATTCTTCAGGTACAATTATCATCATATATTGCATGTCTAAATCTTCCATATCTATCAAAATATAATATTCACTAACAGATGCAACGATATTGTTTAGGTTTTGGTTGGGATTCGGTATTGGAGGTGACTACCCTCTTTCTGCCACCATCATGTCTGAATATGCTAACAAGAAGACACGTGGTGCTTTCATCGCTGCTGTGTTCGCCATGCAAGGTATCGGTATCTTAGCCGGAGGTTTTGTCGCACTTGCTGTCTCTTCAATTTTCGACAAGAAGTTCCCCGCTCCAACCTATGCAGTCGACAGGGCCCTATCAACGCCACCTCAAGCTGATTACATTTGGAGAATCATCGTCATGTTCGGTGCTTTACCCGCAGCCTTGACTTACTACTGGCGTATGAAGATGCCTGAAACCGCTCGTTACACCGCTTTGGTGGCCAAGAACATCAAACAAGCAACAAAAGACATGTCCAAGGTCTTACAAGTTGAGCTTGAGATGGAGGAAAGAGCTGAGGATATTGTTAAAGACCCGAGATTAAACTATGGCTTGTTCTCCAAGGAATTTGCCAAACGCCATGGTCTTCCTCTCCTCGGATGTACATCCACTTGGTTCTTGCTTGACATTGCCTTCTACAGCCAAAACTTGTTCCAAAAGGATATTTTCTCGGCTATTGGATGGATCCCAAAGGCATCAACCATGAACGGAATCCACGAAGTTTTCATGATCGCTAGGGCACAAACTCTCATTGCACTTTGCAGTACCGTCCCAGGTTACTGGTTCACGGTTGCATTTATTGATATCATGGGTAGATTTGCGATCCAGCTAATGGGATTCTTCATGATGACCGTCTTCATGTTTGCCATTGCTTTCCCTTACAACCATTGGATCAAACCAGATAACCGTATTGGATTCGTGGTTATGTACTCTCTCACTTTCTTCTTTGCCAATTTCGGACCCAACGCAACAACTTTCATTGTACCTGCTGAGATCTTCCCGGCCAGGCTAAGGTCCACATGCCACGGAATATCAGCCGCAACAGGTAAGGCTGGTGCTATTGTGGGGGCGTTTGGGTTCCTATACGCGGCTCAGCCGCAGGACAAGACCAAGACAGACGCAGGATATCCACCAGGCATCGGAGTTAAGAACTCACTCATCATGCTTGGTGTCATTAACTTCGTCGGTATGCTCTTCACCTTCCTTGTTCCCGAGCCCAAGGGCAAGTCGCTCGAAGAACTCTCCGGTGAGACCGAGGTTGAGAAATGATCACACTCATTCAATATTTAACATCTTATTTGGTCATTGTTCTTTTACTTATTACTTTTTTTGGCGATGCGTGATGTGATGTTTTTAAAGGTGCTCTTATTCTCTTGTATAAACTGGTCAATTCCCAAAGAATTTCTAAATGTAAACTTTTGTATGAATCTAGTTTATGGGTCGGAGAATATTTTACAGAAAGATTAAATTTTAAAAGAACGGTTCGTCCTTTATTAATAAGTTGACATTTATAAAGTACCACTTTTAGTTTGTCATGATAAGGATTTTCTCAGGCTATGTACCGATCGATTGGTCTCATGGTCTATTGTAATGTGTGTGTGGGTTAGTTCCACTTCCACGCACCCATTGGATTACACAATTCAGGCGACTACTTTTGTTCAAGAACTATCTTTTGTGCATGCATAGACTCCTGCTCATTTGTAAGTCTGCAAAGAAGTCTGGAAGGCGGTCAACATAAAGTATTACTAAGTATTGAATACGTTCTCATGAACACAACATACCTAAGACCCGGAAGATAAACCTTTTGGATATCCTTAAAATGCTTGATGCAAATGTTTATCCGTTGACAGATCTCTTCCTGAGGAGGGACGTGACAAAGGGAAAGTTGCCATTTACATTATGTTACATTAGGTATTAGTGTTTTTAGTTGCCATTTACATTATCTGCTTAAATTACATTTTTTCTTTTTGGTGTTTATCGAGTTTCAAGGATTTATCTCCTATATTGCTTATCTTCTTTATAGTTTCTTCTACTTTTAGAATTCCTAATGTCTTCAGCATTATGTTAATCAACGAAATTTAAGTCCTTTGTTTAAATTCAATTTTCTATATTGTTAAGGAAAAAAATGTCAAAATAGCTTTGGAAAGAAACTCTTGATCCTTAGTACTTTAATTTGGACATTTTTTTGTAAGTATAATGAATAAAATAAAAATTTGATAACTTAGTGTACATTCCCAGAATTCAAAATTATTTTTGTGTTACTAAAATTCTGTTCAATATATATATATATATAACAGATTTCCTAATTCTAAAAAGTAAAGATAAATTGGAAGTATTAAAAATGTGAAGCATAAAACAATAAGATACGTATCAACCTCAATAGTTCTTTTAGGAATTGATTTTGGAAGATTTTTCTGCAAGTTAAAACCTAAACAAATACAGACAAATGTTACACATAGTTTATTACTATGAAATGTTAAATAAAATAGAAAGAATTAAAAATATAGGACAAATAAACCTAACTATTGTCCTCTTACTACTTATGTAATAAATTTTGTCCCATTAATACTTCTACTAATAATTTAGCCTCTTCTACTCTTCTAATTCGAATTTATCCATATTAATTAAAATTTATGATATTAAATTTATTCTAAAAAGAAAAAATATATTCGAAAATGAAAGAAATATATTCTCTAGATCTGATTAAGAAAGAAATAAAAATTTTAAGAAAATAATTAGGAAATGAAATAATTCGAAAAGGAAAGAAATATATTCTCTAGATCGAATCATATATTCTCGAAGATTCAGTTAACCAAATTGTAGAATAAGTACTCTATAATTATAGAACAAAGAGTTTCCGTAAAAATACAATTCTACTAAGATGTAGAACAAAGAGGTAACTGTAGAAAAATAATTATACTAAACTGTAGAACAATGAAAAAATTATAGAATACGGTTTCATAACTTTGTATAACATAGAAGAACTGTAGATAACTAATTCTATATATTTAGTAGAAAACTAATGAAATAGTAGATAGTCTATTCTATAAATTTATAGATTTATAGAATGCGCTTTCTACTAATTCATAGAATATTTGTAAAAAGTTGTTTAAACATTTTTTTTGGCAAAAAGATGTTATGAACTGTTTTTGTCTTCCCTTTTCAGGATGATCTAAAAAAATTTAGATTATAAAAGTTTTTTTTAATTTTTGTAATTATAAATAAATGGTATTTTTGTCCAAAAGTGGTCAAGTTTAAAAAAGTATTAAAGGGACAATACTACAGTTTTTTTGTCCTATAAATATAATTGCCCTAATAAAATAATATTAGATTTACAATCCAACTTACTTGTCTCGAAAATCTTGAATTTCTGTAAACTCAGGATTGAATCTGAATCGAGATATACCTTCGCCATTCCAAATAAACTTACCGTGTTCTAAAATTCAAAACAATGTCAACAAAATTTAATATTAAATTAATGAAAAAAAAATCTTTTTATTCTTTTTTAAATTTATTACTTTTTACCTTTATTTCTAAATTCTATTTTCACACTGTATACTTAGTGTGGAAAGTGATCGATGACAAATAACAATGAGAAAAACTACGTATACTGAACTGATTTTTCACAGATGCACAAAAAATATTTAGAAAATAAAAAAATATATTTCGTTTTTTGGTTAACAAAGATATTTTGGGTCTGTTCGTTTGCTTGCCGCAGGAGGCTGCGGCTGCGCTTGCGTCCGATTGTTGTTCGTTACTCTGACGCAGCTTTCTGCGGTCAGACGCGGTGTCCAAACGCTGCGTTCCGCGTCTTTAATTTTTGGACGCTGATCAAATCCAGCGTTGCGACAAAAGACGCGGCGTTTAAAACTGTAAATTACAAAACTAACCCTATAACAATTTGTTAATTACAAAAAAAATTTACCCGTTCTTCCCCATTCATTTTCTCCATCTTCTCCATCTTCTCCATCTTCTCCATCAGCTGAGCTTAAAAGATTAATGGATTGGGAGCAGAAGCGGCTTTAAACCCACATTCCAAACTCCATCAATCCTCTTCTCTCTTCCCAGGTCGAATCTGTAAATATAAAACTTCACTTTTTTTTTCAATTTTCGTTATTTCCTTCTCCAATCTGTTACTAATGGGTCTGTGTGTGTTTGTGTTTGGTACCATATTAGAGTGTTCAAGGGTCTAAGGCTGTTTTTGCATTTGATTATTCTTTCTCTTTGCTGTGACCTGATTAGTGAGCTCGCATTTAAGCTTTCTTTCTCCTTGCAACAATGGTAGATATTGTGCTGCATCATTTAGCTATAGTGACATTGTTGAATGAATGCATCAAAACATCTATAGAAAGTCTGAGACTGTGAGTGTTCTTTCGGGTTTGGTTACCATATGCATCAAATCACCGACTTTCTATAGAATCAAGAAAGTCGATGGATTTTATACTAGTGCTGTGTTGTACATGTAAGCTGTTCTTAGAAGTGGAATCGATGGATCTTACCAGTTTTGTTTGTTTTGTCTTTAATTTGATCAACTTTAAATCTTTTTGTTGCTTGTCCCTGCTAGTTAATGATTAGCACAATGTGGTTTGTCTTTTGCAGATTTTGATTTTGAGCAAGGATCAGAGATAAACAAGATCGTGGCTATTGATGTAAGTAATCTGTGCTTTATTTATTAGTTGATATTGTGACTGATTCTAGGAATTGTTTTTTAGAATTGGACCGATGAGGAATGTCGGTATTTTTTCAATCTCTATGCGGAAGAGAAAAAAAAAGGAAACAAAACAAAGAATGGGATGAATCAAACCGGAAAAGACTTCATTATTAAGAAGTTTGAAGAGAGATTTAGGAGAGGATACCAATGGGAAAAATTCAAAAACAAGTATGATTCAAGTAAGAAATCATGGGTCAAATTCAACAAGTTGACTCGCAATAGAACAGGATTGGGATATGATGAAATGGGAAGATTGGACATGTCTGATGATTGGTGGGATCAGCGTGAAGCGGTACGTAACATTTGCTTTCTCATATACATGTTAAATCGTGAATGGCATTAGCTTCAGGTCATGTTTTTGTTGGTCATTCATCTGTACGTTGTTGTAAGATGTTCTTGAGTTGGGTTTTCGTGATTTATCTGAGTTTATGAAGGAATTGGATTATTTGCCATTTCATGTTTGTAGAAAGTTGTTATCTTTAAGAGGAATAAACCAAATGCCTTGTGCTTTAGATTTGTTTAGACACACTTGTTGCTTCTTGCGTGTTTTATAAATCGTCTTTTATAAATCGTGTTTTGTTAGAACAGTGCACGTGCTAAGAAATACTAGTGCTTTAGTTATTGTTTATGGCTAATACTTGTTTATTTTTGTTATATACAGGAATGGCCAGGTGCTAAGAAATACAGAAATAAACCAATACTTAATATGGATTTGTTTGAAGATGAATTTGGTGCTATTACTGTGACTGGAGCAGAAGGATGGAGTGCTCAACAAGGAGAAGCTAGTTTGAATTCTAGAGTGAATGGAGATGAAGAAGAAGGTGATTCTATTGATATAGACATGCAAGAGCCCGAGACACAAACTCAAGCTTTAGGGAAACAGACATGAAGATGTAAGAAGGGAAGAAGATGAAGAAATTGATGATAGTAGCAGTGATGAAGATCATGGTGGACATATTCTTTATGAGCCGACCGGTGATAGAGCGATGGAAGCTTTGCGCGACACTCTCACAACTGAATATGGTAGCCGTAGTCGATTATCTTATTAGATATTTCAGTTTATGACTTTGTTTTTTTTTTTGGTTTATGATTTGGTGTATTATTATGTATGTTTTGTTAAATTTAATGACTTAATTTATGACTTGGTTTATTTTATTTTAATGATTTAATTTATCTTTTTTTTTGTTTTAGTAAATTATATGATTTTATCACAAAGATTATAATGGTATAATTAGATTTGATTACAAAAATTATTACTATAATTGCTAACTAATTTTTTTTATAAATTTAGAAACTATTTAAAGTATGCTTTTATTAAAATGTAAATGTACAAATTTATAAATAGTTAAAATTTTATTTGAATGAAAAATTTGGTAAAAAAAAAAATCGACGCGCGGCTAGCAAACGAACAAAGATGCGTAACCTGCGATCAGACGCAGCGTTTAACCGCGCGGCTGCAAAACGAACAAACTTACGATCAGTCGCAGCAACCAGACGCGCGGCTGACAAACGAACAACAATCATCTGCGTCTGGTCGCAGCGTCTAGCCGCAGGTCGCAGCCGCGGCCGCAGGTCGCAGCCGCGGCCGCAGGCGGCTGACAAACGAACAGGGCCATTTTTTGTACATTTGTGAGAAATCAGATCAGAGTATCAGTTGTATTATCGGTAACTTAATGAAACTTCTATTGTGCTGTTTATTTATATAGTAAATAGAGAATGACCACTTAGACCATGAACATTGTAGAGACTCATTAAGGTCTCTCATACAATATTTTAATAATATAGTTGGGCTTGAGACCCATATAAGAGATCTATGTATTTTGGTTGAATATTGTAGAGACCCTTTTACAGAGAAGACGAGGAAAATGGAACGAGAAAGGAAGGAAAAAAAAAATTTCCCCCAATTTTCAATAGCGAATCACATATGTCCACGTGTCTATCAATACTGTCTCTTGCAGTTTTAATTTAGGCGACGTCTCCAGCATTTTGAGAGACTCATTTCTATTAAAAATTGTTTTTTAATCACGAGAGACGCGGTGGAAACCCAACGATGTTCATGCTCTTATGTTTTTCTGAGTGTTTTATATTTTCTAAATGTATTCTGTAATAAAAATATCAAATAACATTTGACCGAAATATCACAACTTCCCAAATAAGATGTTTTCATATCACAACTTCCCGAAATATCACAACTTTCCAAATAAGATGTTTTCTTGAATTTAAATATACCTAACAGAATATTATTTAATTGGTTTTCTATAATTGTAAAATATATTTATGTCTTATAAGTAAATATTTATTTCTGTAAAAATATTCTGTAATTTCTTACAAATAAATGTTCATTCTTAGGCCAGACATTTATTTTAATATCATTTTACAAATAACCGTAACATTCGCTAAAGATCCATAAGTTTAAGTTCAGTGAACAATATAAACCAATATGACTTTAAAAAAAAAACTAAAAACTTTATAAAAATTGACTATTCTCATAGAACGGCATGACCCACCCACGGTACTCATTTTCAACATTATTAAAATCATCTATGTAGTCCAACCTGAAATAATTTAATTAAATAATTGTTATTAAACTATATCTAACGAAATGTTTCTCATAAACGGGAAAATTTATAAATTGCATATTTTCTACTACTTACATTATACGTGAGTTTTCAACTTCCAGAATAGGAGGATCAAATCTAATCTCCAAGAATTTGTCATTGGAAAAAATACGAATATCATCTGCAATATCAAAAATTAAATTTAAACTTTTTACATAATACAATCCCAGTAAACACTATAAAAAAAAAATCATTTCAGATTACCTCCATGGTCCAACATCCAAAATCTTAACACACATATGATTACTTTGCCTTTAGGTTTTGTAGCTCTTCAAATTTGACAGTATTGTTACCAAATGTGACACATTTGATATCAACACACCTATAAAAATAAGGAAATATATGTATAACAATGCTTAAAAATTATTATTATTATACAGAAAATTACTATAGATGGTTACATACTCAAAATTCTGAATCGTAAATTTGATACACTTATCGATATCAATCCCTTCTCTTGCATACTTCATCCCTCCATATTCAGTCACTTTGCAAACTTTTACTATGCATCCAATCAAGTCAACTATACAAATGGTATTTCATTCAAGTATTACAACTGTCAGTTACATATAAACATTCAACATATGAACAATAAGAAATGAACACGTACCAGTTTTGGATGATGTAGACAACACCATTGACATTAATTCGGTGAATTTTGTAAAAGAATACATACGAACTTCAAATTTTGGGGATGTCATATGAAACCGAGTATCATCACTTATAGATATCTGATATCTATTGAATATTAGATTGGATGACGTTGATTCTTCATTGATGTGGAATTTGCGAACGAAATACCAATTTCCCTCCGAACATTCAGTGTGATTAATAGATATTAGATTCATAGGAATCGTAGCAACAATTCGATCACCCTATAAGAAATACATAATACAAAATCAAGAAATGGAATTTGAAATCATTTGTAAAAAATATAACGTTTAAATAACCAAAACTTGTAATATATGAACTTAGGGATTTAAGAACTTACATGTTCGTCTGCCCAGACATTGTTGCTTTATATTCACTGGAATCATTTTCTTCTACAACTTTCTTAATGATTTGAATGCATATGCTGCATCCTTCAGATGATAAGGTAATTTCAGATATTTTTTCACATGGAGACATTTTTCCCAAGAGAATACCAAAAACGATAATGGATATGTTAACAAAGACTAATTTATTTTACCGTTTAGGTTATATTGCACCAGTTGTAACCGCATGATTATTATGTTAAAATATTAACCATAAGGGTCATACATAAATTTAAAATAAAATTATATCCTTAAATAATTTTACAATTATTCATTCATGTATTAAATAATATTATCTCAATATTGTTTAAATAGTAATTTGTATGTAGATACACAATTTGAATAATAAGAGAAATATTGATTTCAACAACTCATATTTTATACTCATATTATTTGATGCAAATGAATAAAAATGTATAATATATGACTGACGAACATAGTATGCTAAACCCAAAAAATATTTTATTAATACATCAACTTATAGAAACAAATAACTAACCATAAAAGAACAAATATCCGAATGCTTAAAATATTAAACCAAATATTGAAAAACAGAAAGTTATTCAATAAAACATTGAATAATAACAACTTCATAAACTGCATAAAATATGGGATCACATCTTCCTATTTCTGGCTGACTCTTTGCCAACAATTTTACCACCCCCACGTCCTTGAGTACGTCCCTTTGCAACACCTTCATTGAATTCACTTGTAGGAAAAGCATTGACTAAAACACCATTACTTTCCAAATTATCCTCAACAATCACTTCATTCGTATATATGATGTTTCCACACTACTCAAACTATTACAAGACTTCTTAGACGATGAGGAGGAGTCGACTGAATCTTTAGGATAATTTCGCTCACGCTTTGACAAAGGAGTTTTGATATTGCCTAAAACATCATCAGAAGCCTCTTGGCTATGTGTGTTCATCAGTGATGCCTATAAATGAAAATTTTTCGAGATATAGAATTATCCCAAAAGTATATCAAAAATACAGTCACATGAAATGAGTTTTACCTGATTATCAGATATGAGTAAACTTTGATCACCCACATCTTCATATTCATTCACCTCATATCCGGTGGTAGTCGAAACCTGATTTCCTTTCCAAACATTTCCGACCTTGTATGTAGTACTACCACCGTAGAGATTTTCTTTCTCAACACAAATTAGAAACTGAAAAGTCTTTCCAACCAAATTTTGCAGTGCATCAGGAACGACATCCGGATCTTGTATCTATATTGAAAAAATTATAAGCATTTTGGAAATGATTTTTTAATATAAAACTTATTGAAATAAAATACATAAAATGTATAATACCTCATCGAATGTCCCTTTTAAAATTTCATCCGCAGATTGGTTAACAATATCCTTTGCATTTGAATCAAAACGAAAACATTTGATCTTGCTGGTGCTGTCCATTACACAAAGCTGGAGTTTGTATCTACAATAAAATTAAAATGTAAACATGTGATGATATTTTTTTGGCACACAATTTGTTATTTATTAATTTATAAAAATAATTTATCTCTTACTGACAGACGAAACTTTGGCATCACATGTTTCACATGAATAAAGCGTCTTAGTTTTCTCGGAAATTTTCTGATATTCCCTTTTAGGGATTTTGTAGACATTTTTTCCACACTTAGTGCAAACCAAGTAAAACTATGAAGAATTTGTATCAACCGCGTATACAGTACACATGATTTTACATTTTTCAACCTGAATACATAATAATAGAACAGTCACCATAATTGCATAAACTCGATTTATTAAATTAATATATAAAATTTAAGATTTGAGTTATATGTTTATTATAATCAATACCACATATGAAGTATTATACGCTTTAACTATTTTATGTTATTAGTTTTATATTAAAAAACTATTTTCCAAAGACATATTATCTTATCAACATATAATAAAGTTATGACAACTTATATATACTTCCAGATAATCTTGCAGTTCAGCAATAGTCACCATTGGAAACTGATCAAAATTACTCTCATCATCATAAGAAATCCTCTGATGCGGTTTGTTACTCAATAAAATAATACTTCCGCCATTTGAAGGTAAACTACAAAGGGGAATAAATTTTTTATTAAGAATCATATTGGCACAATATGTGTGTGATATATAAATATAATTTTTACCTGTTCTTAAATTCAATGACATCGGGATCGTTAAGATCTATGAGTACCTTAGACGTTTGAAAAGAATTGGTAATTGACGTTCACCTATGATAATTTAAACAAATAATCAAATGCATTTAACTTATGTTGAAAAAACAACTTAGCACTTAAAAAGTTTTACCTCTAAACACATTAATTTTTCCAAAACGGATTACAATTATGACACCACTTTCACCAGCATTCTGACAAGCCGAATAGACTTGCTTGCCAAATTTACCCCAAAATGTGCATGGTAAGCGCTCCTCTTTATAAATAAATAAGGTTCAATAATAGTAGAGTAAACAGTTTAAATTGATAAAAATTCGTTAACCGTATATACTCACTTCGTATTTATCAAGTCGAATTCGAGCTTGCTGGTGTCCTTGTTCATAACTGAAATTGTTTCCAGTTCACGTACACTTTCAACTTGTCCAATAACATCTATTTTGAAAAATGACGTCAGATGAATACGTATATAAAATGTAATAAATTAACTATATAAATAAGTGGAAAACTTACCAATCAAAAAACTTGTACTGGTTGCATCGTTCAGAATTGTACCAAAATTTAAGAACTCAAAAAACCGTCTGTCAGATCGATTAGCACTTTTGCTGACAACAGTGGATGCAATGAAAGACATCTTGAATTGATGCTTGGTGGCCTGGTATTGACCTGACGCCTGGTTCAATGCAAAGTTCTCGATGAACTTCCATTCACCGACAACCATCATCCGCTTAAAACGATGCAGCAAATTTTTCTTGATAGTAGCGTGGATTTTGGTATCCTGTAAATAAAAAAATGTTTATAAGTAAACCATTAATAGTTAATAAAATGAAAATGTAATTTCACATCCACTTGATCATATCATTTTATCTGCGAGAATGATTTTCCAAAAACTCTCCACTCTTAGTCTGGTATTGCTTCCAAGTGTGAAGCACATTCACCTGCATCGTCCACCTAGTTTTGAATAGCTTAACGTCAGCCAAAGGGGTTAACTTCATGTTGGAAGCCATTGCAAAGAATTGAAGTGAACTAAAAGTTCAGAAAGTTGTAGTTGATGTGGAGTGAAATGGAATACGGGAGTGTCGTATTTATAGTAAAACAATATAGGGTTTTCGCAATGTTGTTTGAGTTGTATGTAAATTGGCGGCCAAGTATATTTTTTTCAATTCAAATTGAACACAATATTGATAGGAAATAGCGAATCCATATTTTTGTAAAGTAGTTATTATTGAGTATCTATACGTTGATGCGAAATAAATGGGATAATATTCAATAACAAACTAATAGCACATTCTTATTGATTGACATTTAGCAATAGGTCAGAATGAAATTTGAGAATTTTGTTCAATGCCGTTAAGAGGTAAGATACATTGACGTCAAAGTATATTTGTTCAAATTAAATTAAATACAATATTAAGGCAAATAGGCAAATACGTCATTTTTGGAAAGTTGTTATTATTGTGTATATATTCGGGTATGCGAAATAAAATGATTTGAAGATTTGAAGATTTTCTCTTATATTTTGATTTAAAGATTCTCTGTTGCGCTTTAATTAATTTGTAATCATATTTATTGCGATATTTATTTCATTTCTCCCGATTATTAGGAGCTAAATATTTCATAAGCGATTATATATAAAAAAAATCAAAAATTGTCGAAAATACAAAACGGATCAATTTTTTAGGATCCGCATCCTTATAAACGAGTTATTTTAAAAGGACGTAGATCCTCTTTGGTTTTGCTTTTTTTTGTCTTGAAATACATTTTTTACAATGGTATTCATTGTAATATATCACGTAACACTAAGGTCATTTTCTAATGTACTTCTTCTTAATATTATAAGATTCTTACTTAATCTCTTTTCTCTCATGTTTTTATTTATTTTATATAATAATTTGCAATGAAATATATATATATATATATATATATGATAAAGTACATTAGTATAATTGATTTCTAAATTAACTTTCTTAGAGTAACTTAATTTTGATTTTTCAAGTAAAATGTTGAATACATTTCTGCACATAAGCAACTAGTTTATCGAATTTTGTGTTGCTTGTTTTAAAATAATAAAAAAAAAGGTTGAGAAAAGGCTTTGCTTTTATAAAATTGTTGACAAGCATTTGTTCATACTTGATTTTATCTCATAATATCATCTCTTTAACTTTTGTATCTAAGTTGATGTGTATAAATCTAATATGAGTTGTATTAATAAAAATAATTTAATTGGTTTAATTAATATTTTTATAGTGAGTCAACCTATGGAGAGACACTTGTGTTTGTAGTATATTGATTTAAACATTTTCAGCTAAAGATGCATTCATTATATATATATATATATATTAATAAATTTAAAATTTAATTCAATAAATAATAAATAAAGCAATATTGCCTTTGACTTTTTTTTTAAAGCAATAGCTTACAAAAAAGGTCATCCAATATATGTTGCTTTATAGAGCTATATACCTTGGCAGATATTATATCTAATAAGATATGTTGGTTCCAACCTAAAACTAATTTCTCTCTCTTTCTGACTTTCATATAGAAATGTGGTGTAACTTGTACGGTTGCTTCATTCCATATATTGGTTCTAGCCATTGACTTTTGCAACATTTAATAATAATATATGTTTAAACAGTACATATACGCTATGGATTGACTGTCAAATTACTTCAATAATATTTACGTAGAAGTATATGCTCTAATTCGGAGAAGAGAAATAAATGTAATTATTAATCTTATAATTTACAAGTATACCTCTTTTACGTGGGAGCCTTGCCTCGGATTTTTGTTTGGCCAACGAATATGTCATTCACAAAGCTAAATCGAAAATGTTTTGGACAACTTTATAAATTCCAAAGACTCAAGGGTTAAAAAGTTGACATATACATATAAGATTTACATAATAGACATTTACTTTCAGGGAAATTTTCTTGTATGAAAATGGTTGACATTTGATAAATAATGAAATTGATGCTGATCAATCCATAAATAAAAACTTTTTAAAAAAATTAAAAAATAAACTCACAAAGCTGACTTTGATGAACAATAAAAATTCAGTTAAAGTCAACTCTAACTTTAGAAACTATCAAACCTAAATTTATTATACGATCTACCATTAATATAATTGAAAATTTGAAAATAATTCGAGGAGTGCATATACTTTCTAAGTCTGGATAGTTTAGTCGCACCTTGTCTCAAGTTAGTAGTTATGCGAACTTTTCCAATATATTTTTGTAGCTTTCCACATTTTTCACCTCTTTTTTATCTGTGGTTTTAACTTTCGCATTAATTTTTAACTGACATGTATTATTGTGGTTTTCCCCATTCATAAGTCTACTGATCGAATCACTTCGTAGTAAATCAAACATCTATATTAAAATGGATATAATCAGAGAGATAGCTAACCTGATGATCATAACATTCTTGAATACTACATTTTTGTGTGTTACTCGCCCTAAGATAATAGCTTTTTAGAGCGAAAATTTGATCTCAGTTGGACCAAACATGGAATGGGTCCATGATTTAAATAATAATAATAATAATCTCATAGATGTGATAGATACTTATAATAGATTGTTAAAACTTAATTGATGTGTAGACAATACCAATATACCTATTATACCATATCCAGAAGAGCAACATAAAAAATAACCAAAGTGATGGAAATTAAAAAAATAAATGAACAATTTGGATATGCCCTTAAGATGCCGGAGACTTTGCTTCTATAAATTTCCGCCGTCGCAGCCACCACACACACCACGGCATAACCAACTCTCTCTTTCTTCCTCAAATAGTTCTCTTTCTTCCTTCTTCCTTATCACCCATTAACGTATAGCGTGACGGTAAGATTGATAACCAGTTTGTATTCTCTTTAATGATTTTTCAAGTGATAGTTTAGTTTGCTTATACTAACATTTTTTTCGTGTTAGTTTATAAAATTAAATTTCTAATTCTGGCATTTGCATTTTTAATTGCGGGCACTAAAATAATGTAACATTAAAAACAACGTACTTAACATGGAAAAAAAAAAAAAAACAACAACGCAATTTCTGTATGGCAAACGCGTTGAAAGCTTTTTTTTATGTAAAAGAGTAACTTTGATTTTTCAACTTCATCTCAAAATACTATTTGGAACCCGAAAAATCGATATGTTATAATACACCAAGTCACTTATATTTATTAACAAATTTTTAACACAAAATATTAACGTTTAGTCCGTGAACACAGGAGAGACAAGGCAAGTAGCGATGGCCGAACAACAACTAGGAGTGCTAAAGGCACTCGATGTTGCGAAAACGCAACTTTACCATTTCACAGCGATCGTCATCGCCGGTATGGGTTTCTTTACAGACGCATACGATCTCTTCTGTGTCTCCTTGGTGACCAAGCTTCTTGGCCGCCTCTACTACTTCAATCCGTTGTCAGACAAGCCTGGCTCACTTCCCCCTCACGTTGCGGCTGCAGTCAACGGTGTGGCTCTCTGTGGGACCCTTGCTGGTCAACTCTTCTTCGGATGGCTCGGTGACAAGCTCGGAAGGAAGAAAGTTTACGGTATCACTTTGATCATGATGATTGTGTGCTCGGTTGCTTCCGGTCTCTCCTTCGGTGACACAGCCCAAGGTGTAATGACCACTCTTTGCTTCTTCAGGTACAATTTTTTTTTTTTTTTTTGGTAAAATTCTTCAGGTACAAATATCATCATATATTGCATGTCTAAATCTTCCATATCTATCAAAATATAATATTCACTAACAGATGCAACGATATTGTTTAGGTTTTGGTTGGGATTCGGTATTGGAGGTGACTACCCTCTTTCTGCCACCATCATGTCTGAATATGCTAACAAGAAGACACGTGGTGCTTTCATCGCTGCTGTGTTCGCCATGCAAGGTATCGGTATCTTAGCCGGAGGTTTTGTCGCACTTGCTGTCTCTTCAATTTTCGACAAGAAGTTCCCCGCTCCAACCTATGCAGTCGACAGGGCCCTATCAACGCCACCTCAAGCTGATTACATTTGGAGAATCATCGTCATGTTCGGTGCTTTACCCGCAGCCTTGACTTACTACTGGCGTATGAAGATGCCTGAAACCGCTCGTTACACCGCTTTGGTGGCCAAGAACATCAAACAAGCAACAAAAGACATGTCCAAGGTCTTACAAGTTGAGCTTGAGATGGAGGAAAGAGCTGAGGATATTGTTAAAGACCCGAGATTAAACTATGGCTTGTTCTCCAAGGAATTTGCCAAACGCCATGGTCTTCCTCTCCTCGGATGTACATCCACTTGGTTCTTGCTTGACATTGCCTTCTACAGCCAAAACTTGTTCCAAAAGGATATTTTCTCCGCTATTGGATGGATCCCAAAGGCATCAACCATGAACGGAATCCATGAGGTTTTCATGATCGCTAGGGCACAAACTCTCATTGCACTTTGCAGTACCGTCCCTGGTTATTGGTTCACGGTTGCATTTATTGATATCATGGGAAGATTTGCAATCCAGCTAATGGGATTCTTTATGATGACTGTCTTCATGTTTGCCATTGCCTTCCCTTACAACCACTGGATCAAACCAGATAACCGTATCGGATTCGTGGTTATGTACTCTCTTACTTTCTTCTTTGCCAATTTCGGGCCCAACGCAACAACTTTCATTGTACCTGCTGAGATCTTCCCGGCCAGGCTAAGGTCTACATGCCATGGGATATCAGCCGCCACAGGTAAGGCTGGAGCAATCGTGGGAGCTTTCGGGTTCCTTTATGCGGCACAGCCACAGGACAAGACCAAGACGGACGCGGGATATCCACCAGGCATCGGAGTTAAGAACTCATTGATCATGCTTGGTGTCATTAACTTTGTCGGTATGCTCTTCACCTTCCTTGTGCCCGAGCCCAAGGGCAAGTCCCTCGAAGAACTCTCCGGTGAGACTGAGGTTGAGAAATGATCACACCGTCATATTTTCAATTTATGTTTATTATTTGTTTTGGTCATTCTTCTTTTGCTTATTACTTTTTTTTTTCTTTTTGATGCGTGAAGTGATGTTTTTAATGGTGCGCCTATACTTTTGTATAAACTGGTCAATTCTCAAAGAATTGCTAAGATGTAAACACTTGTAAGAATCTAGTTTTATCGACTGGAGAATATTTTACAGAATTATTTTATTTTTAAAAAACGGTTCATCCTTTTTTAGTTGATACTTCTCATTAACCACTTTTACTTTGTATTGATAAGGATTTTCTCAGGGCCTCAGGCTATGTATTGATCGATTGGTATCCGTTTATTTTAGGGTTTAGATTTTTTGCTAACAAAGTGTTTTGAAATAAAATTAAAACATTATGTTTCGACCAAAAAAATTAAATTAAATTAAAAAATTGTGTTTGAGTTTCATATTTCTAATGGTAGCCTGGAACTAACACATACACAAATTAAAATCCAGCATAAGATCCAATGTGTAGCGTGGAATAACAAATAAATTTAAAACATTATGTAGGGTTCTATATTTTCTATTTAATATTTAGTTTATTCTCAATTAAAAACAATTTTGAGTCATTTTAATGTTGAACGTAATTATTTGACCAATAATGCTCAGTCATTGTATTCAAAGCGAAAAAATATATTACTGTTATAATAATATAATGGAGTAATTATCCATTAACTTTGACCGCCTAAGTTTTACCGACCTAGGCAATATTATATGTTTTTCTTGTGTCTATAAATAGACTCCTTCCCCATGTAAAACAAAACATATGAAATGAAAAGAGAAGCTCACTTCTCTCACTTCTCTCTCATCGCTCTTACCCTTTTCCCTCACTAATTAAATAATATAATATATATATATAACACATATAAACATACATATATTCACCTATTTTATATAATACATAAAAATTACTTTATATTAGAAATTTATCCTATGTTATGCTTTAGATTTTTGTGTACATTCATTCTTTCAGAAATTTTGTAACTAAAATCACAGCTGTATCCGTTTCAAATCAATAAATAAAGCAATCTTACCTTTAAGAAGAAAAAAAGAGCAATAGCTGCAAAAAATGTCATATAAGTATATAACAAATGTTGCTTTATAGAATTATATAGATACCTTGGCAGATATATATATATATATATATATATATATAACAAGATAGGTTGGTTCGAACCTAAAATTGATCTCTCTTTTTCTGACTTTTTTTTTTTGGGTCGAACTTTTTTTTTTTTTTGGAGTATGTGGTAAAAAGGTCTGGATATGTGTCTGTCCACCCTAGGTTCAATCTACGTTGAGAAGGACTATTTACATTGCTTGGATTCCTGGTAAAGAGGTGAAAAACACCTCTTTTTCTGACTTTGGCTCTCTATGACTTTTATGTAGAAAATAAATCCGTCCGTCGTACGGTTGCTTAATCTATATATTGGTTCTAGCCATTGACTTTTGCAATTTATTAAATAATAACTATTTAAACAGTTCATATATGCTATGGATTGACTGTCAAATTATTTTCAATAATATTTATGTCAAAGTATATACTCTAATTCGGGAGAAGAAAACGAAAGGTACTTATTATTATCACTTACAAGTCACCACATATTTAAGTGGGAGCCTTGTCTCGTATTTAGTTTGACTACAAATATCTCTAATATAATTCAGCTTAACCAAAAATGTTTTGGACATGTATCTTTTTATAAATACCAAAGAATCAAGGATTTACTTCGGCAGATCCTCTCGACTATCATTGCGTATTCTATTTTCCCGAAACTTTTGGTCTTATCACTAAACCTCTAAATTTTATAAATCTCATCGTTGAACACCCCAATTGTTTAATTCTAGTTAATTCCAAAATTGTAATGAATGATTTGAATTTGTGCTTGATTAATTCAAAACACGTGTTATAAATTAAATTTACCTAAAATCTAACCCGTAAGAAAAATGAAACCCGGTTGGCAAAAAGCTTAACACAATATTTTTTATAGAAATTTTACTGTAGGTAAATTATCTATTATATATGATCTCTATTAGTTTTTTCTTAAAACAAATTGTTATAATATTAGTTGTTTGTTTTCTAAAAATTATTTATTAGCTATTTTTTCTATAAAAAATTATAAGTTACTTTGTAATACAAATTTTGAAAGTATAATGAAAAAATATTTTATTTATTTTTGGACATTTTGTTCATATTAAAGATGTAATTAGAAGTTTGAACATAACTTGTGTATGCAAACTTATTTAACTATACATCAATTCTGTGAACCATTTTTTTTGTTTGTTGCTACTTCTTACCGTCAGAAGGTTATGAGGTTAAATAATCCTTACAGCTTATTTTTTATTCTCGAATGCATCATCATCAATATTAACCCAATTATATCTAACTTTCACTTTATTTCTTTTCATTCTCATCTAAACTGATATCTTTTTTTTAGAAAAATCAAATATCTATTCCTTCCATCATTTTCTAACTTTTTGTTTTCTTTGCCTCACACATCAATATGTTCTATGACTCTATCCTTAGACTATCTCTTTATCTTGCTTGTGTCCCGAATTTTTTTGTTTTGTTTTTTTTTTTCATGTTCTTTTAATTTTTCGTTTATTCTCTTTTATCTACGGTCCATCTTCACGTAAATATATTTTCTTGGGTTTATTATTCATATTCAGTTATATAATTTAGGTTTTTGTAATTTTTAATAGATCTATATATATGTATATATAAAGATAGATTTTCTCTTTTATCTATGGCATATCTTCACATGAACATATAGAATTGGGTTTATTGTTATATTCATTTATGTAATTTAGTTTTTGTGTACTTTTTTAGTAGATATATTAGTGTTCTCATAAAGATAGTTATTCATGCTTTTGTATTTAGTGTAAATATGTTTGTGTTTTTAATATTCTGATTGTTTTTTTTTAAATGATGTACATGTGAATCCTGAGGTGGCGGCACCAGAAGAGAGAAAAACTCTCTATATAGATAGATTCACACTGCAAACTTTTACTTTCAGGGATTTTTGTCTTGTGTGAATATGGTTGACATTTCATAAACAATGAAAATTGACTATGATGAAATCAATAATTGGAAACTTTCAAAAAAAAAAAACAAAGCTGACTGTGATAAAAAGAAAAGAAAAAAGAAAAAAAAAGAAAAATCGGTTAGAGCCAACTCCATCTTTAGAAACTATGAGACGTAAGATTACAATATCTACAATATAATAAAAAAATTTAAAATCATATGAGGAGTGCATATACTTTCTAACTCTCGATAGTTTATAGCTTTCCAGTTTCCACATTGTTCACCTGATCTTTCCACCTGTTACTTCAATTTCGCATAAATTTTCAAGGGATTTTCTCTCAATTATATATCTACTGAGAATCACTTCGTAGTAAATTAAACATTTTATTATTAAATGGATAAATTAACATTATGGAATACTAGACTTTTCCATCTACTAATCACCTCATATTGGGATATATATGAACTAAATATGCAATTAACTATCTAAGAGTGTATAGTTTATAATTTACATATTTGTAATTAGGTTAATCGTTATGTATATAAGGCAGGCTTTGCCTTATCATCAGATTCAATAAGAAAAATCTTTACTCTAAACTAAGTTTCTTGACATAATATCAGAGAAATAACATATTATTGGTTCTCGATTATCTGCCCCCTTTATCGAACTCTGCTGTCGATTCTCCTTGATTCCTTCTTCTTTTGAACTTTAGTTTTTCGATCATTTCGTCGAAACACTACTCTAATCAAATTTTCCACTACTCTAATCAAAGATGGCATACGACGAAAGTAGCCAAATCAGAAAGAGCACCTCCACTTTAGTGTCTACACTTCGATCTGAGACAACACGTAGCCGGATTGCAGAGATAACCCTGGATCTGTCATCTCCCAGCCACAGCTTCGCGGCCCCAATTACAATGAATGGGCCTTGTGTCTTCGACTTGCGTTACGTGCACGAAAGAAATTTGGTTTTGTTGATGGTTGTATCCCACAACCTGCTGAGAATTCAGAGGATCTCGAAGACTGGTGGGCAAACAATGCTATGGTTGTATCCTGGATCAATCTTACTATTGCTCCCGAACTTAGCAGTTCTCTCTCACCACAAATCGCATCTGATTTATGGACACACATACAGAAGCAGTTCTCTGTGAAAAATGGCCAACGAGTTCAACGCCTAAAGGTGGAACTCGCTACTTGCCATCAGAAAAGCTTGGTCGTGGAAGCATATTACAGAAAGCTTCAGAAATTGTGGACTAGCTTAGCGGATTTTTGGCATGCCAAAAACGCTGTCAAGATAGCTAAGGAACGCCAAGAAAATAAATTCCATCAGTTTTTGATAAGTCTTGATGAGTCTGTGTTTAGAACTGTGAAGTCTTCACTTTTATCTCGTGATCCATTTCCTTCTTTGGATGAAGCTTATCAAGTCGTGACACAAGATAAAGACTTCAAATGCACTGGTCGTATGATTAAGGAATGACACGATGGCGTTAGCTTTGCTGTTCAGACTACTGCCCGACCTCGGCAGCAACCTGAAGCTTTGCTGTTCAGACTACTGCCCGACCTCGACAGCAACCTGAACTTCGCGACCCCAACGCTCTTTGTACTCTTTGTGGCCGTACGGATCACCTCGCTGAAAACTGTTTTCGGAATATTGGATATCCAACTTGGTGGAAAGATCGGCAGCAAAGGAAGCTTCTTTCTTTATCTTAAGTATCGAGTTTTCCTGCTGCAGATACTCCGACTTTTTCTGCTCTGTCCACACAGCAACGAACAGAACCAGCTCGTGCACATCAGGTGACCTCGTCGGAACATATTGCCTCTGCCAATGCCGTTATTAGTGACAGCGATCATGTTGGTTTTTCGGGTCTCAATGATCAACAATAGAAGACTTTGGTTTCTATGCTCAATGCTTGCAGCTCGAGTTCTCATGATCAGCTTTCGGATATGTATTTTTTTGAATCTTGGATCATTGATACATGTGCGCCTAAAAATATGACTGGTAGCTTGGATTTTCTTGTGAATGTCTGCAATATGGCACCTATGCATATTAAGTTACCGCAAGGTCGTTTTACAGTATCGACGAAACAGGGAAAAATTTATCTTGGTTCTTCGCTACAGTTGCTCAACGTCTTATTTCTTGATGGATTAGAGTGTCACCTTATTTCTGTTTCTCAGTTAACAAGAGATCGTCAGTGTAACTTCCAGATTTCTGACAGACTTTGTGTTATCCAGGACCGAATCACACAGACACTGATTGGAGCGGGTGAGCAGCAGAATGGCCTTATTTCTTTAGAGGATTTTGTGTTGCAGCGATGACACAAGCTCTGGAGACACAACCGGCGGACATGTGGTATAGACGCCTTGGACATCCTTCCTCTAAGGCGATGGAGATGCTGAAGTTTTCTGTTGTAGTAGTAGTAGTAGTAGTGCTTTTGATTTTAAGTCTTGCGACGTCTGTATTCGTGCCAAGCAAACTTGAGAAGTATTTCCTTTGAGTAATAATAAAACATCTGCTGTTTTTGACCTTATTCATTGCAACTTATGGGGTCCATATCGGACCGAATCTATTTGTGGCTCTATTTATTGCCAAACAAGTCTAACACTACTGTTAAACTTTGAAATTTTATCTCCTTAATCGAACGTCAATTTGAAAGTAAAGTACAAACTATTCAGAGCGATAACGGGTCTGAATTTTTAAGTCTCTCGGCTCATTTTCGTGAACTTGGTATTGTGCACGAAACCTCTTGTGTTGGCACTCCCCAACAAAGTGGAAGGGTTGAGCGTAAATATCGCCATATCCTAAATGTGGCGCGTGCTCTTCGTTTCCAGGCTGCTCTTCTGGTTGAGTTTTAGAGTTTCTGCGTTCTAACAACTGGTTATTTAATTAACCACACACCTACTACTGTGCTTCGTGGGAAGCTACCTTTTGAGGTTCTGTATAATCGTGTACCTCCAATGAATCATATGCGGGTTTTTGGGTGCCTCTGTTATGTGCATAATCAGCGACATGGTGGTGACAAGTTTGAGCCTCAGGGAAATCGTTCGATATTCATCGGCTATCATTTTGGCAAGAAATGTTGGAAACTGTATGATTTGGAGACTCGCATTATTTCTACATCACGCGATATTTTTTTCTGCAAAACAGAGTTCCCTTATGCTGTGACAAGTCTTGCGATTTCATCTTCTCAGATTTTACCTCTGTTTTCTGCTCTAGGTACTTTGGAAGATGATAGCGATGATGTTTTTCGAGACGTCACACATTCCTCTCTGCTAGCCACTGAGTCTCCTTTTGAGTTATTACCGATCTCTCTGGTTTGATCCACTGATACAGTGGATCCCAGTTTGTCATCGCCTACCTTTTTTTTGTCTCCTGTGTTATCGACTCCGGATATACTTCTTAGTTCATGATGATGTCTGCTGTGGTGAAGGTTTCAAGTTTTACTCGAATGAAATTAATAAGCCGCAAGTGCACAACTGATTGATTGTAGTATTTAGGGATCAAATCCACAGGGAAGGAGGTTCTTTCCTGCAAAAGCCTTTGAAAGAAATATAAAATAAGGAAGGTTAATTTGCTCTTCTAAAACTATTTGGCTCCGGATGAATACTTTCGCAACACCAATGATCTAGATCAGATTGTAGTTTATGACGCTACTCCCATGCATTAAAAATAATTTTAGAAGAAAAAATTCTAGGATTCGGCTTAATAGCTAATGGAATCCTCATCGAACATGTATAGCCTCCATCAAAAATCCCTTAAACGCAACAATAAAACTACCCAGACATGATTAAAGAAAGCAAAAACATTGTATTGAAAAGCTGTATTGAAATCGATATGGTAAAGGAACAAAAAGGTTCAAGAAATAGATTTCTATCTCCCTAGACCTAAAACTAAGAAAATTTAAAGACAGAAACTTAAAAGCTGCCAAAAGAGAGATTGCTTATCGTCTAAGGCTCCTAAAACATGTATTTATAGTGATCAAGTCATTTCTGGGCGTCACTTAGGGTTTCTCCAAATGAGGGAATCATCTTGGGCTCGAAAATGAGCTTCTAGGCTGGATAGACCAATCTCCGCAGTTGGAAAGGACGAGACTGGTGCGAATTGGATGTTGGCCGCGGGTAGGAATGCTTGCCGGCTCTTGCTCTTCGCGTAACTTTTTATTGAACTGTTGGATTGCCATGCTGTAAAGTGTGTTGGAAAGCTGTTAGTTCCATCTTTAAGGTATTCAAATTTGATCTGGATCAGACGGTGAGAAAGTCTTTATTCGAGGGTGAACTTCTGACGGTTTGACTCTGAGCTGAAAATTTGGTCTTCTATCAATTTTGTTAAGTTTTTTCCTAAGTTTCCTGAAAAGAGTCTTGAAACTACAAGTACTAGAAAAACATAATGAAAACACTTGAAAGCAATAAAAACATAGAAAAAATATTTCAAAATGATCCATAAAAGTGGTCAAAATATGGTGTTATCAGTTTTAGTTCAGCTATCCGACTCTTATCGAATCTGTCCCGATGTCTGTTTCTACTGACTGTAACGATGACCTTGATCTCATGGATGAGGTCATGGTGACTTATGAGGATATTTTGCCATTGAAAATTCCTATGGGCAAGGGGTGTCATAAACGATATCCATCTGTCAAGCTTCACAGGTTTATTACCAATATGACGCATCATGGTTTCGATAGTGATTTTGTGGATTCGTCTTGGTATCCTATCGATGATTATGTTGATTGCTCTCATTTTTCAGTGCATCATCAGGCTTTTCTTGCTACGTTGTCCGATGGTCAGATTCCTCATACTTGGCCTGAAGCATTTAGGATGAACGTTGGCATGAGGAGGCACGTACTGAAATTAACACCCTTGACAAGAGTGGTATATGGACTGTTGAGACATCGCCTCCAGGGAAGAAAGCGTTAGGTTGCAAGTGGGTTTTCATCTGAAGTATCGTTCAGACGGGTCTCTTGAACGTTACAAAGCGAGACTTGTTGTTCTCAGTAACAATCAGACAGAGGGTCTTGACTATGAGGAGACTTTTGCCCTTGTATGTAAGATGGTTACGCTGCGATCTTTTCTTGAGGTTTTGGTCTCTCAGGATTGGGCGGTCCATCAAATTGACGTCCACAACACATTTCTACATGGGGATCTTGGTGAAAAAGTATTTATTCGATTTCCTCCAGGTTTTATATAGACAAAAAGAACCTGGTTTGTCGCTTACATAAATCACTCTATGGTCTTCGCCAGGATCCTCGTTGCTGGTTTGCAAAGCTGTCAAATGTGCTTCAAGAGTATGGTTTTATTCAGTATTTCTCTAATTATTCCTTGTTTACTCTTGATGATGGTTCATGTCGCCTACATGTTCTTGTATACGTCGATGATTTGATCATCTCCGAAGCTCTCTTGCTGTTATTGCTGAGTTCAAACAATACTTGAGCTCTTGTTTTCAGATGAAGGATCTTGGTGTCTTGAAGTATTTTCTGAGTATTGAGGTTGTGCGTGGTCTGCAAGGAATGTACTTGTGTCAGCAAAAGTACACCTTGGATATTATTTCTGAGATGGGATTTCTTGGAACTCGACCTGTTTCACATCCCATTGAGCAGAATCTTACTCTGGCATTAGCCACTGGTGAACTTCTTTCTGATCTGATTCGCTACCGTCGTTTAGTTGGACGTCTGATCTACCTCTGTGTCACTCGCCCGGAAATCTCTTATGCTGTTCATATTCTCTCTCAAATCATACAAGCACCACGTATTGAACATTGGCGCGCTGCATAACAAGTTGTTCGTTAGTTGAAGAGCAATCCGGTTCAAGATATTCTGTTGCGTGCTAATTCTGACTTACATCTCACGGCGTGGTGCGACTCCGACTGGGCCAGCTGTCCCTTATCTTGTCGATTATTGACCAGTTAGTATATTTAGTTGGGTGGCTTGCCTATTTCATGGATTACTCGAAAACATAAGGTGGTTTTGCGTTTGTCGACGGAAGCTAAATATCGGGCTATGGCAGATATGATTAGTGGGACATTGTGGTTACGGGAACTTCTTGGCACATACGACCAAAACAAATATTACCTTAAGGTAGTAACATTTAAAAGCGAGAACTGATTTAATCAGTTGGACCAAACATGGAATGGGTCCATGAATTTATAAAAAAAAATCTCATAAATGTGATGAATACTTACAATAGATTGTTAAAACATAATTGATATGTAGACTATAACATACCATATCCAGAAGGGCAACAAAAAAAAATAACAAAAGTGATGGAAATTAAATAGAAAAATATAAAATTTGAATATGCCCTTAAGATGCTGGAGACTTTGATTCTATAAATTTCCCCCATCTCAGCCACCACAACCACCACTGCACTGGCACAACCACCTCTCTCTGTCTCTCTCTCTCTTTTTCTCGAATAGTTCTCTTTCTTGCTACTTCAATCATCACCATTAACGTATAGCGTGACGGTGAGATTAATAACCAGTCTATATAGTCTTAAATTCAAGTGATAGTTTAGTTTGCTTATATTAACGTGTTTTTTTTTTTAGTTTGAATACATAAACTAAATTTCTATTTCTGGCATTTTTCAAAGATATGTGTGTGTATATATATATGATACCGAATACGTCACATAAATTGTAGAATAGTAGGGTACTAGAATAATGTAACAATAAAAATATACGTTGAATTAAATTTCTGTAAGGCCACCACGTTGAAAACGTTTCTTTAAGTAAAAGAATGCCACAGATTTTACTACTTCGTGTCAACTACTAGCTATTTCGAACGTGTAAAAACGATATGTTGTAAAACAACAATATTTTCTAGACAAATTTTCAAAATAAAATATTAATGTTTAGTGCATGAAAGCAGGAGAGACGAGCAAACTTGAGATGGCCGAACAACAACTAGAAGACGCAACTATACCATTTCACGGCGATTGTCATCGCCGGTATGGGTTTCTTTACAGACGCATACGATCTGTTTTGCATCTCCTTGGTAACCAAGCTCCTTGGCCGCCTCTACTACTTCAATCCCTTGTCAGACAAGCCTGGCTCACTTCCCCCTCATGTTGCGGCTGCGGTCAACGGTGTGGCTCTCTGTGGAACCCTTGCTGGTCAACTCTTCTTCGGATGGCTTGGTGACAAAGCTCGGAAGGAAGAAAGTTTACGGTATCACTTTGATCATGATGATTGTGTGCTCGGTTGCTTCCGGTCTCTCCTTCGGTGACACAGCCCAAGGTGTAATGACCACTCTTTGCTTCTTCAGGTAAAATTATCATCAGACGTTGCATGTTTTGAAGATTAGTGTGGTTTAAATCTACTATATCTTTTCAAAATATAATATATATACTAAATATATACTACGATTTTATTTAGGTTTTGGTTGGGATTCGGTATCGGAGGTGACTACCCTCTTTCTGCCACCATCATGTCTGAATACGCTAACAAGAAGACTCGTGGTGCTTTCATCGCTGCCGTGTTCGCCATGCAAGGTATCGGTATATTAGCCGGAGGTTTTGTCGCACTTGCCGTCTCTTCCATTTTCGACAAGAAGTTCCCTGCACCAACCTATGCAGTCGACAGGGCCCTATCAACGCCACCTCAAGCTGATTACATTTGGAGAATCATCGTCATGTTCGGTGCTTTACCCGCAGCCTTGACTTACTACTGGCGTATGAAGATGCCTGAAACCGCTCGTTACACCGCTTTGGTGGCCAAGAACATCAAACAAGCAACAAAAGACATGTCCAAGGTCTTACAAGTTGAGCTTGAGATGGAGGAAAGAGCTGAGGATATTGTTAAGGACCCGAGATTAAACTATGGCTTGTTCTCCAAGGAATTTGCCAAACGCCATGGTCTTCCTCTCCTCGGATGTACATCCACTTGGTTCTTGCTTGACATTGCCTTCTACAGCCAAAACTTGTTCCAAAAGGATATCTTCTCGGCTATCGGATGGATCCCAAAGGCATCAACCATGAACGGAATCCATGAGGTTTTCATGATTGCCAGGGCTCAGACTCTCATCGCTCTCTGCAGTACTGTCCCTGGTTACTGGTTCACCGTCGCGTTTATTGATATCATGGGAAGATTTGCGATCCAGCTAATGGGATTCTTTATGATGACTGTCTTCATGTTTGCCATTGCCTTCCCTTACAACCACTGGATCAAACCAGACAACCGTATCGGATACGTGGTTATGTACTCTCTCACTTTCTTCTTTGCCAATTTCGGACCCAACGCAACAACTTTCATTGTACCTGCTGAGATTTTCCCGGCCAGGCTAAGATCCACATGCCATGGGATATCAGCCGCGACAGGAAAGGCTGGAGCAATCGTGGGAGCTTTCGGGTTCCTTTACGCGGCGCAGCCACAGGACAAGACCAAGACGGATGCGGGATATCCACCAGGCATCGGAGTTAAGAACTCATTGATCATGCTTGGTGTCATTAACTTTGTCGGTATGCTCTTCACCTTCCTTGTGCCCGAGCCCAAGGGAAAGTCCCTCGAAGAACTCTCCGGTGAGACTGAGGTTGAGAAATGATCGCACCGTCATATCTTCAATTTTTGTTTGTTATTTGTTTTGGTCATTCTTCTTTTTCTTATTACTTTTTTTTTCCGATGCGCGACGTGATGATTTTAATGGTGCGCCTACACTGGATAGTATAAACTGGGCAGTTCTCAAAGAATTGCTAAGATGTAAACACTTGTAAGAATCTAGTTTTATCGATGGGTGAATATTTTACAGAAATATTTTATTTTCTAAAAATGGTTCATCCTTTTTTAATTGACACACCACATTGCCACTTTTAGTTTTTCATGAAAAGGATTTGCTCAGGGCCTCAGGCTATGTATTAATTGATTGGTATCAGTCTATTTTAAAGTTTAGTTTTTTTTTCACTAAGAAGGTGTTTTGAAATGTTTTAATAAAATTAAAATTAAAACATTTTTTTCAACCAAAACAAATAAAATAATGAAAACATTATGTTTGGATTTTCTATTTCCAATGTGTAGCCTGAAACTAACGCATACACAAATTAAAATCGAGCATAAGATCCAATGTGTAGCGTGGAATAATTAATAAAATAGAAAGAATATGTTGGGTTCTATATTTTCTATTTAGTGTTTAGTTTTTTATTAATTGAAAATTATTTTGAGTCATTTAATATTGAACGTAATACAAGATATATAAGGTCATACAACATGTGTTGCGTTAAAGAATTATATAGATACCTTGGCAGATATCTCTAACCTTAGCAAGATATGTTGATTCGAACCTAAAAATGATCTCTCTTTTTCTGGCTTTTATGTACAAAATAAATGCGTTGTACGGTTGCTAAATTATATATTGGTTCTAGCCATTGACTTTTGCAACATATTAAATAATATATATTTAAACAGTACATATCTGCTATGGATTGACTGTCAAATTATTTTCAATAATATTTATGTCGAAGTATATACTCTAATTCGGGAGAAGAGAACGAAAATAACTTATTATCATCATTTACAAGTCACCACATTTTTAAGTGGGAGCCTTTGTCTCGGATTTAGTTTGACCTACAAATATCTCTTATTCAGCTAAACCGAAAATGTTTTGGACATGTATCTTTATAAATATCAAAGATTCAAAGATTTACTTCGGTAGATCCCCTCAACTATAATTGCCTATTCTATCTTGCCGAAACTTTTGATCTCATCACTGTTATCTTATAAATCTCATCTTAGAACAATCTCAATTTTTTAATTCTGGTTAATTCCAGATTTATAATTAATTATTTGAATTTGCACTTGATTAATACAAATCACGTGTTATGAATTGCGTTAACCTAAAATCTAAGCCTAAAGAAAATGAAACCCAGTAAGCGAAAAGTTAATACAAGACAAAGCAATTTACATCTAGTTAAACCTTATATATTTAGTTATTTTCATAGTATATCTCTTGTATGTAGATGTTGACATTTTATAAACAATGAAAATTGACTTTGATTAAATCTATAATTGGAAACATGTAAGAAAAAAGAAGCTGACTTTAATAAAAAAAAAATCGGTTAAAGCCAGCTCCATTTTTAGAAACTATATGAGATCTAAAATTACAATACCATCAACAATATAATTGAAAATTCTTAAAACCATTTGACGAGTGTATATACTTTCTAACTCTAGATAGTTTAGTCGAAATATTGTTTTGTAGCTTTCCACATTGTTCACCTTATATTTTCATCTGTAGTTTTACTTTCGCATGAATTTTCATGTGATTTTCTCTCACTTATAAGTCTACTGAGAATCACTTCATAGTTCCAACATTTTATAATTAAATATATGAAATAACATTATGCAATACTACACCTCACGTGTACTAATTACCTTAAGGTGTAATAGTCCAGAATGTTACAATAATCAGGTTAGCTAACTCCCAAATAATAATTCTTTGAAAAAAAGACTCCCAAAAAATGCAATTTATACAGATTAATATAGGTAAATTTATAGAAAATTTCTAATGTGGTGCAGGCAGAGTTGTACATCATGTTCGAAGATTCTTATAGAGTGAAATAATTATCCGTGGTTAATTGTCTTTGTACTTGACTTATAATAAAATAATAATACATATGACCAAAACAAAAATCACCTTAAGGTAATATATAACATTTAAAAGCGAAAATTAATTTAATCATTTGGAACAAACATGGAATGGGTCCATGATTTTTTTATTTTATTTCTAATCACATAGATGTGGCGAATACTAATAATAGATTGTTAAAACATAGTTGATATGCAGACTATACCAATATACCATATCCAGAAGAGCAACATAAAAAAATATAACAAAAGTGATGGAAAATAAATAAAATATATATAAAATTTGGATATACCCTTAAGATGCCGGAGACTTTGCTTCTATAAATTTCCGCCTTCTCAGCCACCACTACCACCACAGCACTGGCACAACCACCTCTCTCTCTCTCTCTCGAATAGTTCTCTTTCTTGCTTCTTCAATCATCACCATTAATAACGTATAGCGTGACGGTGAGATTGATAACTAGTCTATACTGTCTTGAATTTAAGAGATAGTTTTGTTTGCTTCTATTAACATGTTTTTTTTTTTTTAATTTGAATGCATAAATTAAATTTCTATTTCTGGCATTTTACAAAGATATATATTCATATATAATATACTATATATGATACCGAATATGTCATATAAATTGTAGAATAGTAGGGTACTAAATAATGTAACAATAAAAACATACGTTGAGTTAAATTTCAGTAAGGCTACCACGTTAAAAAAAGTTTTTTTTTTTAACTAAAAGATTGACAATGATATTACTACTTCGTGTCAAATTACTATTTCGAACGTGTAAAACGATATCTTGTGCAACACCAATATTTTCTAGAAAATTTTTGTAGACAAAATATTAACGTTTTGCGCGTGAAAGCAGGAGAGACAAGCAAAGCTGGGATGGCCGAACAACAACTAGGAGTGCTAAAGGCACTCGATGTTGCGAAGACGCAACTATACCATTTCACGGCGATTGTCATCGCCGGTATGGGTTTCTTTACAGACGCATACGATCTGTTTTGCGTCTCCTTGGTAACCAAGCTCCTTGGCCGCCTCTACTACTTCAATCCCTTGTCAGACAAGCCTGGCTCACTTCCCCCTCATGTTGCGGCTGCGGTCAACGGTGTGGCTCTCTGTGGAACCCTTGCTGGTCAACTCTTCTTCGGATGGCTTGGTGACAAGCTCGGAAGGAAGAAAGTTTACGGTATCACTTTGATCATGATGATTGTGTGCTCGGTTGCTTCCGGTCTCTCCTTCGGTGACACAGCCCAAGGTGTAATGACCACTCTTTGCTTCTTCAGGTAAAATTATCATCAGACATTGCATGTTTTGAAGATTAGTGTGGTTTAAATCTACTATATCTTTTCAAAATATAATATATATACTAAACATATACTACGATTTTATTTAGGTTTTGGTTGGGATTCGGTATCGGAGGTGACTACCCTCTTTCTGCCACCATCATGTCTGAATACGCTAACAAGAAGACACGTGGTGCTTTCATCGCTGCCGTGTTCGCCATGCAAGGTATCGGTATCTTAGCCGGAGGTTTCGTCGCACTTGCCGTCTCTTCCATTTTCGACAAGAAGTTTCCTGCACCAACCTATGCAGTCGACAGGGCCCTATCAACGCCTCCTCAAGCTGATTACATTTGGAGAATTATCGTCATGTTTGGTGCTCTACCCGCAGCCTTGACTTATTACTGGCGTATGAAGATGCCTGAAACCGCTCGTTACACCGCTTTGGTGGCCAAGAACATCAAACAAGCAACAAAAGACATGTCCAAGGTCTTACAAGTTGAGCTTGAGATGGAGGAAAGAGCTGAGGATATTGTTAAAGACCCGAGATTAAACTATGGCTTGTTCTCCAAGGAATTTGCCAAACGCCATGGTCTTCCTCTCCTCGGATGTACATCCACTTGGTTCTTGCTTGACATTGCCTTCTACAGCCAAAACTTGTTCCAAAAGGATATTTTCTCCGCTATTGGATGGATCCCAAAGGCATCAACCATGAACGGAATCCATGAGGTTTTCATGATCGCTAGGGCACAAACTCTCATTGCACTTTGCAGTACCGTCCCTGGTTATTGGTTCACGGTTGCATTTATTGATATCATGGGAAGATTTGCAATCCAGCTAATGGGATTCTTTATGATGACTGTCTTCATGTTTGCCATTGCCTTCCCTTACAACCACTGGATCAAACCAGATAACCGTATCGGATTTGTGGTTATGTACTCTCTCACTTTCTTCTTTGCCAATTTCGGGCCCAACGCAACAACTTTCATTGTACCTGCTGAGATCTTCCCGGCCAGGCTAAGGTCTACATGCCACGGGATATCAGCCGCGACAGGTAAGGCTGGAGCAATCGTGGGAGCTTTCGGGTTCCTTTACGCGGCGCAGCCACAAGACAAGACCAAGACGGACGCGGGATACCCACCGGGCATTGGAGTCAAGAACTCATTGATCATGCTTGGTGTCATTAACTTTGTCGGTATGCTCTTCACCTTCCTTGTGCCCGAGCCCAAGGGCAAGTCCCTCGAAGAACTCTCCGGTGAGACTGAGGTTGAGAAGTGATCATGTCGTCATATTTTTATTTAATACTATCAATTGTTTTGGTCATTCTTCTTTAACATATTCCTTTTTGCGATTCATGACGTGATATTTGTACTTGTGTACCATCTTTTGTTTGTTTGTTTTTTTGACCATCGATCAATTCTGAAAGAATTACTAATAAGTAAACTCTTATGTAAAGTACTGTGAACAAGTTATCGCTTCTTAACAAAAAAAAAAGTTATCGCTTCTTGAGACGGCTCATGTTATACGGATGAATTAATTAATATTTATCTTAATGATGTGGCAAATGTGATTCCGCATTGTTCTGCATATAATATGATTACATACTTTTTTCACCAAAAGTGATGATGCGTGTTCCTTCCAAGAACTTAAAAATCCCAGTTGTGACAGTGTTTTTGTTTATGCTAGAAAAACAAAATTAAATTGCAATACGATTAAACTGTGGTAGAAATATATTTGCAGGATAAATACATTATAAACAAAATAAGCGATATAAAATAATATTTTATTAGTGAAAAAATAATATGTGGTACTTAGTGCAGAAAAAAAAAACATACAATGCAGAATACAAACTATAAATATATATATATATATATTAGAAATAAATACATAAATAATGTTAGTAAAATTAATAATTAAGAATTTTTGTTTAATACTAATGAAGAATATTTCCAGTTTTATTTATGAAAAATAAATACTAATATTTTATTTCAAATAAAATTTATTTTTTGATACATATTTATTGTTAAACCAATTAAAGAGTTAAATCAAAATACTTACAATGCATTTATAATATAGTCATATGCCAAAAATGTAATTGGGATGACGTTCTCTCAGAATATTAATACATTCTTTAATCCACCATCTGGAATTGTCTAAATATGAATTTCAAAATTAAAATTGTATAGATCCATTTTAATTATTCCATTTTCATAAATTATTTTAGACTTTTTAAAGTTGTTTTGTAAATTTTTATAATTTAAGAATACTTTTTTAAGCTTTCATTAATTATGTTAATATGTTAGTTTTAATAAATTTAGACACACGTCATAAGCAATCAGTTTTATGAATTACTAGGTGAATACCCGCACGTAACGTGCGGTTTTTTTTTTTCAAAATTTTCAAATTTTTTTTATATTTTTATAAAAATTAATATAATCATCACTTGTTACTTACTTACTTGTTAATATTTTATTTAAAAAAATTATAAAATATTAATACAAATTGAATATTATTTAATAATTTAAAGTTATATTAAGATGAATAAATATCATTCAATATTTTTTATTAGTTATAACATAAATTTTTGTTTAACATTTACAGAAATATTAATTGATAGTCAATTAATTAAAAAAATAAAATCAATATAATCATCATTTCATTTGTTAGTTGTCAGTATTTTATTATAAATAATTTAAAAAACTTAATTTAAAATACATCTTGAATATTATTAAGTAATCTAAATATTATTAAGTAATCTACAATTATATAAAAATTAAATACATATCTATCAATATTTTTAATTAGTTATAACATAAATTTTTGTTTAACATTAATATAAATTTTAATTAAGAATCAATTAATAAAACAAACTTTTCATATTCTTTAAGTGTTTTAAAAATTTAATATTAAAATTTATTAATTAAAATTTAAGGACAGGTGTCAACCTATCCAATGCTGATGTGTCAATTATATGGAGAAAGTTGAGCAACTTTTATATATAAGATTTTTATCATATTTTAATAATTAAATATTGGAAGTAGAAATAATTTGTTATCCAAGTGCGGTTTTCTATACAAACCGCTGGATAAACACTCCGTCCAGTTTCATGGGTGTGATCCTGTGTTTTTATCCACTAGATGAAACCATCTTTTTTTTTTTTTTTTTAAGAAAACGCAAATGTGTTAAAATTGCTGATTGGATAGCAACTAGCGGTTTTGATTTTCTTTTTTGCTGAATTCCGCATCCACTATATCACCATTCATAACCTAATTATGCGTTTTTCCGCAGAAAACTTTATTCCTCATTTTCTGCAAAACATGATTTTAAGCGTATTTTTGGCCTAAAAGTGATTCCATGTTTTTTTGCTAGAAACTTGATTTTGCATTTCTGCCACAAACCTGATAACGCATTTTCTTGCCAAAAATATGATTACACATTTTTGTTCCAAGTAAAAAAGTGATTACTTGTTCTGTTGTGAAAAAGTGATTCCGCGTTAACAAAATAATTTTGTACTTTCAATTTTGATAGCAAACACCTACGGCATAATTTTTTCTAACAATTAGATTTCTTTCGCAGACAACATTCGTAGACAACAAATGAAGTCTACTTTCACAAGCTAACTAGCTTATAAATCAAAAATTTTGTTTTCACAATAAATATCGACTTAAATCAAATGAAAATTATTGAGTATTTCGACCACTTGCTAACACGCATGGGAAAAAAAAAACGTTATCAATATTTAAGAAAAGCGTTTTTAAAATAAACACAAAAAGTATACTACACAATTAGATTTCATAAGTAGACTGCAGGAAAAGTCTATTTTTTCTAGTGAAAGTCTGTGAGAGAAGTCTACTTACAAATAAGTTATTTTTGCAATTGACCAAAACGTTTACTATATCATATTAGATTTCACTAGTAGACTTCCACCAGAAAATATTAGTTTTGCATTTGACCAGGCAATTGACTTTTGGAATAGACTTTAGGAGACTTCAAGAGAAGTCTCCTTATATGAGTAGACTTCTCGTGCACTCTACTTGCTCCAGTAGAAGTCTACTATATAATTAAATAGGTTAGTTTTGCAATTGACTGTTCATAGTAGACTTTACTAGGAAATCTACTAAAAAATAGTTACTTTTGTGTCTGACTAGAAAATTTCAAGTAGACTTCACTGGGAAGTCTACTTCATTTTTTACTGAAGTCTACTTCACTTTCCAGAATTTTTTTTCTTTTTTTTGGTTTAAGTTTCAGTTTTTGTCAAACACAAAACTGACTTAGTAAATTGGTCAAATACAAAAATAACTTAAAAGTAGACTTCCATAGCAGACTTCAGGAGATACAAACTTTTTAAAAGTCAAAGTTTGATCAACGAAAAAATAACCTCTTTTTTTGGAGACTTCTTGAGTCTTCAAAAGAAGTCTACAAAGTTTTTTTTTCCAAAGGATAACGAGTAAACTTCAGGACAAGTCTACTGGTTACAAATTTTTAGAAGGTCAATTGCAAAACTAACTTCGCGTTAACTATACTTTCACGATACAAATATAGAAATGGGAAGAAAATGAAATGTATCATTACCTATATCGGTTTTGAGCTCGACTTCAGTTCTCTCAAGAACCCAGAACTCAGAATTTCACCGAAAATAAACAACCGAGGTCTCGGTTATGCAAAAATCACCGAAAATGCATAATCAATGACATTGTAAATCAACTCAGAAGTTTTGGAGATGCAATTAGGAAAGAATAAGGAAGGTTATGAGTGTATGAGCTCTGATATTTACTTATTACAGCTTTAAAATCGGATGAGAAGTATTTATTCCATTTTCGTGGTTGTTAATGGTGCTTGGAAGTATTGAAGAAGATGGCATTTTCGTAATTAAGAGGGGGTTTTTGAGGTCTATGTGGTCTTTTTGTTATAATTACAAAAATCAAAATAAATTATGTATAATTACATTTTCGTGAATAAATATGAGAGAGGAAGATAAAATAGTGAGAAAATGACAAAACTAGGAAAGAGAAAAAAAAGAAGTTATTTTGGTGTTTGACTTCATAAACTTAATCTTATATATAATAGTTGCTCAACTCTCTCCATATGAGTGACACATCAGAATTGAGAATTGATATGGGAATGACATGTGTCATTTTAAAGAAAATTAATTAATAAATTTTAAGTGTTAAACCACTCAAAAAAATGAAAAGTTTTTTTAATTGATTCTTAAATAACATTTATGTAAATATTAAACAAGAATTTATGTTATAATTAATTAAAAATTGATGTTTTTAATAACTTCTTGATTTTTAATGATATTATATTTTTAATTAATTGATTTATAATAAAATATTAACAAATGATGATCATTTTTTTTTGAAAAAATTACAAAATATATAAATTTGAAATAGTTGAAGAAAAAATCAATTTAAAATTACAGTTTTAAAAAAGAAAATTAATTAATAGATTTTAATATTAAATTTTAAACTACTCAAAAAAATATCAATTAATTGATTTTTAAATAACATTTATGTAAATATTAAACAAGTATGTTATAATTAATTAAATATATTGATAGATAATTAAAGAAGAATTTATATAAATATTAACTCTTGATTTTTAATGATATTGTATTTCAAATTGATTGATTTACAATAATATACTACACATAATAAATAATGTTTATATTTTTTTTAAAGAAAATACAAAATATATAAATTTGAAATAGTTGAAGAAAAAAATCCGCACGTTACGTGCAGGTATTCACCTAGTTATATATGAAAGAGGTTCATAAAATAATGCATAAACTTAATTTATACAAATAATGATTACTTTAGAGATGAAACTTAACATGAAATCAAAACTATCAAAAAGATTGTTTACCAATGCTATAATATTATCGGTTTGTGCATGTGCTTTCATGAAAAATAAGAATCATTAAGAAGAAGAAACAATTTCTATCAAATGGGAAAATAGTTAAGGCTAGGGAGAACAAAGAATTATTCCAGGAAGAACTCAAGATTTTTTATTATAAATACAAAAGGGAAGTTACATTAAAAGACTATGAATGTTGTGTATAAAAAAATATTTTAAAATATTTTTTAAAACCGACCTTTAATCTTATTTTAATTATCTTATGATTTTGATATAATTAATGGTTTTTGTTAGTTTTTGTGGATATATATTATTATTTTTTACATTTTTTTGTTTGTTGATCATATGTCTTAATTATATTGTTTTTCATATTTGTGTTTGGTTTATTATTAGTAATAAATTGGATAATCTAATGGTTATTCCAAACACCTAGTAGCGCTCTCATTCCAAACACCTAGTTGTAGTTTAACTACAAAGAGCTCTCATTTCCAATAATCTTAACAGTATTATTCAAAAAAAAAGAAAAAAAGACAAACATTCTTGTGGATTGACAACATACTATATAACTCATTATATTGTTCTCACCATGATATTTTTGGGATCGAATAGAGACACGAGCAGTCGAGCACACAAAGCCTGACTAAACCAACCCCAGAAATGGCAACTATGAAACCGGAAGCTCCAAACAAAGCTGCAAAAGCCTGGCCAAGAGAACTTGCTCAGCTAACCGAATCTAGCAGTGTGAAACCGAGAACAAAACCGCTATGTCGTAGGTTTAAGTTAAAGAAAAAAATTATATATTTAAAGGTGCTTGATCGTAATTTCCCTAAATCGTATTCAGAAGCAAAAATGTGTTGGCTCATCCAAAGATTAGATGGGGTTGCTCTTGTTATAGGAATCGTCAATAACATTATTAATTTTCTTATGATAAGATCTAGAGATGTGTTGTGGGGTTGGATCGATACGATCATACAAACATAATTATCACGCAACTCATTGACTTTTGCAGCAACTATACAGCATACGAATTATTAACATTGAATTTTGTGATCGTTACAGCTATCTAAATACTCCATATTAGCTATGCACTCACTGTAAAATTGTTTTGACTAATATTGCTGGGAGTATATACTCTGATCCCAGTAATAAAAATATAATATGTCTGAATACAGGGCCTCAACTTTTTTTAGTGGGAGCCTTGTTTTGACTTATAAATATCTAGCTCTAATCCATAAATTAAACAAAAAAAAACTTTTTGGACATAGCTTGCAAATATATCAAAAGAACAATTATCAACCAAACATTAGATTCAAAAGAAATTTGTTGACTAGAATTTTTTTTTTTGGGATTTTCTGTCCTCTTAGGGGCAAGTTTTTAACAAAAAAAAAAGTATCTTCAAGTGCATAGGACACTATGGAAGAGTGTTTTCTGAAGAGTATACTCTACGATGCTCAAGGTAAAAAATAAAGACCGAGCAAATCGAGGCGATCACGAGGGCGAACTAGGGTTTTGAAGTTTCTCACCCAAGCTAGGGCTTAGGCGGTATGACGGCGCCGGAAAAGAAGTTTTCCCCGTCGTCGGAAGGTAAGAGGATGGCAGATGTCTCTACAACCACGCCTGTGGACTCGTTGGGGATGGGAAATCAAGTGAGTTTGGCAAAAGTGAAGAAGGGTCTGACGAGTACGCAAGAATCTGGTGAGAAAGAAGTTGTGGTAGTGGAGGAGAAGAAGGATCACTCTTGGTCGTTAGTGGTTTCAGAAAAAGCGACGTTACAGAAGTACGATATTGTGGTGGAAGAGATCAACGGGGTGGAGACTATTCACGTACCCGACAGTGTTTTTGAGAATGCTCCTCCACTATGGGAGGATTGCATAGTAGGGAAGTTTGCGTCAAAAGCCCCTCATGTTGATTATATCCACATGACGGTCAACAAGATATGGCCTATGGGAGAAAAGTCTGTCAAAGTAGATGTGTTTGTGGTTGACGACACCATAAAATTCCAGATGCAGCGATCAGGCAAAGAGTGTTACGACGGGAATGTGGAGCATCAAAAACATCCCCATGATAGTTTCTAAATGGAGTCCGGTATTGGAGGAAGCTCAGCCGGAGCTATCAGTGCTTCCTATGTGGGTGGTTCTTCGGAACGTGCCTAGATCGATGTTCACATGGAAAGGATTAAGTTTTCTGACCAGTCCCTTAGGGGAACCAAAGAAACTTCATCCGGACACTTTGTGGGCTAAAACTTTTGAGGAGGCAAAAGTGTTTGTAGAGGTAAACCTAAAGCAGAAGTTGCCGGAGTGATTTAGTTTCAAATATGGAAAAGGAGTGGACACGATCGTGAGTTATGATTTCCCCTGGTTTCCAGCTCGGTGTGTGTCATGTGGGAAGTGGGGTCATGCCATTGCAGAATGCAAAGCTAAACCAGGAGATTTGAAGATCCTGTAGAAGAATCCTACCACTCCTGGAAAAAGCGCTGTTTCGGGTACTACGAATGGAACAAAGCCGGTTCTAGAAATCAGTACCACTGATGTTTCGAGTGCCCAAGGGAAAGTCGTTGAGGAGCCGAATGAGAAACTTGCTGCAGAGACAAATTTGACGAGTGGAGAGGTCACTATTTCAGCTCTGGAGCTCGATAATCAGCGTAACGATTCTATTGAGAATTGGCAATAAGTAAAATCTCCAGTAAGGAGGAAGCAGAGAGAAGAAACAGAGGAGGATCAGTCGGGTACGCTGCAAAACTCGGGCTCGCGGTTCATTTCAATCGCCGAGTCTGCAGAGGGATCAGATGAGGTGGAATCTGAAGAGGGGGAAATAGTGCCAAATGATACATCTGAGATTCTGAAGGAACAGGAAGGAAAAACTCCAGATATGGAGAAGGAGACGACCATAATAGAGTGTCTCTGCTGCGAGAATCGAAGTCGTCCCATCGTTTTGTGTCTGTTGTTCCTACCTCGTCCTCTCCATCGAGCTCGAGTAAAAAGAACAAGAGAAACAAGAACAAGTCTAAGAAAAAACCCAACCAATAATGTCTGGATTTTTCTGGAACATTAGAGGTTTTAACAAAAAAAAGGAAGCATACTGTGATGAGAGATTGGTGTCGGGAAAATGGTTTTGAATTTGGTGCGATTATAGAAACACAGATTCAAGAAAGTAAAGCTGCAAAGGTGGTTAGTTCGGTGTTCCCAGGGTGGTCATTTCTCAACAACTACGATCATCATAGACTGGGAAGGATTTGGGTTGTTTGGAGTGATTCGGTTCGAGTGACTCCGGTTTTCAAGAGCAGTCAATTGATCTCCGTTTTGGTGCAGATGTCAGGATCAGCGGATGAGTTTTTGTGTACCTTTGTGTATGGTTCAAATTTCTTGGAAGACAGGAAAGAGCTCTGGGAGGATCTGCGAAGTCATTTCACTTCCCCAATTTATCGACACAAGCGCTGGATCATCATGGGAGACTTTAACGAGATTTTATCTCGGGACGAGCACTCAAGGCATGATTCGGTCATGTTTGTTTCGAATGGAATGGATGATTTTCAGAGGGTGGTTCGAGATGGAGATCTTTCTGATATGGGGTATCATGGGCCTCGATTTACATGGAGCAACAAACGAGCTGAAGGACTTGTTTGTAAAAAATTGGATCGACTACTGATAAATGATCAATGGCTACACAATGCTCCTCACTCTTACTGTGTCTTTGAGTCTGGTGGCTGCTCTGATCACCTGCGGTGCAGGTTCTATGTCGAAAGGGATGTATTGAAACCCAGGAAGCCTTTTAAATTCTCAAATGTGATCGCAAAGTTACCCCAGTTTAAAGCTCAAGTGGCAGACTATTGGAATGGAACCTCTCCTCTTTTTCACTCCACCTCAGCTCTTTACCGGTTCTCCAAAAAACTCAAACATTTGAAGCCTAAAATTCGACAGATTTCAAAGGAGGCTCTTCATAACATCTCTCAGCGGGTGAAGTTAGACTTTGAGACTCTGTGCGCTAAGCAGGAACAAAATCTTCTGAGCCCATCGACATCAGCACAGCAGGAGGAGAATGAGGCTTTTATCAAATGGGAGAAGACTGCGTTTTTGGAGGAGGGATATCTGCAACAGAAGTCAAAGCTTCATTGGCTCAATGTGGGGGACAAAAATAACAGAGTTTTCCATCGAGCAGTTAAAGTAAGGGAGGCTCGAAGTGGCATACGAGAACTGCAGACTCATTCTGGTTCTATAATCACAAGGAAAAACGAGATTAAAGGTGAAGCGGTTGATCATTTCAATGGTTTCCTGAATTTTAGACCAGCAAATCTAAGACAAACGACGAGAGAGGAGATAAGGCAATTAGTGGATTTTTGCTGTAGTCGAGAGGATCAGCAATCTCTCATCTCAACGGTGACAGAAGAGGAGATCAGGTCTGTGCTATTTGCCATGGCTGCAAATAAATCACCAGGTCCAGATGGATTTACAGTTGAGTTTTTCAGGGAGAGTTGGTCGATAGTAGGACATGATCTGGTGGTTGCTATTCACTCTTTTTTTGTGAAAGGCTTTCTCCCAAAAGGGGTTAATTCCACAATTTTGGCTTTAATCCCTAAGAAAGAGCAAGCAAAAACAATAAAGGACTACAGGCCTATTGCTTGTTGTAATGTCGTGTACAAGTTTATATCGAAAATTCTGGCTAATAGGCTGAAACGAATCCTCCCAAAATTCATTTCTCCTAGTCAGTCAGCTTTTGTTGCGGATAGACTTCTCATTGAAAACCTACTTCTGGCTTCCGAACTAGTTGAGGGCTATCACAAGCCAAATATCTCGTCTAGATGCGCCCTGGAAATTGACATCTCCAAGGCTTTTGATTCGGTTGAATGGGATTTTCTGCTCACTACTTTGGAGGCAATGGATCTACCTTTAGAGTTTGTACATTGGATTCGACTGTGTCACCACAGCTTCTTTCTCAGTCCAGGTAAATGGCGAACTTGCTGGATATTTTGGAAGCTCTCGAGGATTGCGTCAAGGTTGTTCCTTGTCTCCCTACCTATTCGTCATTTGCATGAATATTCTGTCACAATTGCTTGATAGGGCAGCTCAGCAAAGGAGATTCGGGTTCCATCCCAAATGTGCGAACATGAGTCTGACTCATCTCTGCTTTGCCGATGACCTAATGGTTTTCTCCGATGGGAAATTACGGTCGATGGAAGGAATCATAGCAGTGTTTGCAGAATTTTCGAGAATGTCTGGTTTGCAAATCAGTTTAGAGAAGTCTACAGCCTATCTTGCCGGAATCTCAGATGCAAATCGAGATATCATATCCCAGAGATTTGCTTTTGAGCTCCGCTCGTTCCCTGTCTGATATTTGGGATTGCCTCTCCTAACAAAGCAGATGCGATCCTTAGATTACTCCCCTCTGATTGATTAAATTCAAAGTAAAGTGGCTACTTGGACGACACGAAACTTGTCATTTGTGGGTAGATTACAGCTCCTTTCTTCAGTGATTGCGAGTCTGATAAATTTTTGGATGGGAGCTTTTCGGCTTCCAAAGGGATGTATTGAGCGGGTTGAAAGCATATGCTTGGCGTTTCTTTGGTCGGGTCCTGACTTAAACCCACGGAAAGCCAAAGTCGAGTGGCGGAGAGTTTGCAGACCTAAGAAGGAGGGAGGATTGGGTCTGAAAAACTTACAAGAGGCAAACAACATATGCACGTTGAAACTCCTATGGCGAGTGATTACAGCCAAGAACTCTCTTTGGACTCGTTGGTTGCGCACTTACCTCATGAGAGGAGATTCACTGTGGCTCCCTTCAACTTGTCTTCTGGATCGTGGATGTGGAAGCAAATCTTGAGAAGCCGGAATCTTGCAGAACAGTTTCTAAAGGTTGATCTGAGGAATGGTAGATCGACGCTCTTCTGGTACGACAACTGGTCGACGCTGGGAAACCTGCTGAATGTCACTGGTGCTAGGGGCTGTTTGGAGATGGGAATTCAGATTGATTCAACGGTCGAAGATGTCATCCTTACACACTGACGGAGAAGACATCGACGGCCTATACTGAATAAAGTGGAGGATGAAATTGCAGGGGCAATGGACAGATATGTGGCGACAGAGGCGGACATTTACCTGTGGAAAACAAAAGAGAATACATATAAAACTTCTTTCAGTACAAAGTCTACTTATGATCAGCTGAGAACTCATTTCCCAAGAGTCTCTTGGTCCTCTGCGATCTGGTTCAAACATCACAGTCCCAAACTGAGTTTTATTGTCTGGCTAGCCTTGCAGGATAGGCTTTCTATAGGTGACCGAATGGTGGCATGGAATTCGAACGCATCAGTAGCTTGTTGTTTCTGTCCCTCTGTAATGGAAACAAGAAGCCACTTGTTCTTTGCTTGCCCTTACTCGAACAAGATCTGGAAAGACTTGGCCCAAGGAGTGTTACGTCATGAGTTTACAGCTGATTGGGACACTGTTGTCCAAATCATTTCGAGATCACCAATGGACAGAGTTCAAAGCTTCTTAGCTCGATATCTGTTCCAATACACAGTTTCTGCAATCTGGAGAGAGAGAAATGCTAGACGCCATGGTACGCCGCCGACATCTGTCACGCGCATGATAAAATGGATTGACAAAGGTATCAGAAATCGGCTCAGTTCTATTCGTCTTCTTGGAGATGCCCGATACGAGTGTGGGCTACAAGAATGGTTCGCTACAAGACCGGTTCGCTAAAGGAGACAGACGATGAAAGATCCTTTTTACTCGTTCAAGCTTCATCACAAATTACTTCTTAGATTGTAATGCTGTAATCTGATCGCATCATCGATGTAGAAACGCTATTTTTTTTTGTTTGAATACAATTTAACATTCATTCAAAAAAAAAATAAAAAAAATAAAGACCATGGGTTAATACATCAGAAACCAGAAAGAAACGCAAGACAGTGAAGCGGGAGGTGTTTTAAGCAAATTCGGGTCTGGAAGAAAGGATGGATTCATGAAATATCAAAATAATATAGGAGGCTCTTTAAGGTAGAAAATAATAGAAAATTAATTAAGTGGTTGTGAGAGATAACTAGAAAGTGGTCAGAATTGGTTGATACTAAAACTCTGAGGCCAAGTAAAGGATGAATGATTCGACAATAAATATTGAAAAATAAAGCAAAAATCGAATTCCTCACCCCAGATGAGGAGAGGTGTATTTATAAAGATACATGACTTCGATTGGTATACAGGATCACGCATCCGGCTGTCGAGTCTGGTTATGGATCTCTCCCTCAGTTTTGTAAGAGATACTTGAGTGTTTTTCATCTACTTTCTTTGTTCATGGAGACAAAGTTGTTATTAATTGTGCAATGTACTTGCTGGTTCCGGCGAATTTGGCGCTACCTGATGTGGGGCTTGCCTAGCTTTTTGGATGTCAGTTTGTCTGTTCTGCTGTATTTTGTTTGGCATCCTGGATGCCTGGCTTTCTACTATCTTGTTGCCAAGATGCTTGGTCATTTGGCTGGCTGCCTCATCGTGTTGGATCATTCATCCTTTAATTAAACACTTTTCCATATTTCTTGGCGCAAGTTGGTTGATATTTACACTTCTTTATAAAATTTGGCATGAGTTAGTGAACATTATAAAATGTTTATAGTCTCCATATCACATGCATAACTTAGTGAATATTGATACTTTTCAGATCACATGGCACAAAGTAGTGAATATTGATACTTTTGAGATAACAGTACAGGAGTTAGTTGTTTCAAGAAAAACTGGCCTACATCATTCTTAATTGAAGATGCAAACAAGGCTGGAGCAGCACATGTAGCAGTCCGACTAGCTCTGGAACTGACACGGGAAGACTTGTGTAGCAATCTACACACGTGGAGGTGAGCTGGAAGCTGAGCTGGAGCTGCAGGACGTGCTGGACACTTCAAGAGACGAGAAGCTGACGTGGATAGGAAGCTTGGAGTATCTTGGAGGATCTATGAAGAAAATATCAAGTTTCCTCTATCTTAGGAGAAGATAAGGAAGGTGAAGATTCTCATGAAGATTTGGTGTAATCAGAAGGAGAATCTAGGCGAGGATCAGCCGCAAGTCCTATTAAGTATAAATAGGCGTGTTAGAGCTATGTAGGGTTTTAACACAACTGAGAGAATACTTAGCAAAGGGTGAGCGAAAATTTGTGAGAGTTTTTGTGAGCTAGTGTGCTAAGGGATTTGGGTGAGAGGTTCTTGAATCACGTATCGATTCAAGAACAAGTGAGACTAGTGTAGCAAATCAAGGTGTGTCTTGAGGTTGCTCTAAATCGGGTTCTGTATACTTGTAAGTTACAAACAGATTTACTAGTGAAATATTCTTGAAGAGAAAATCCCTGTGTTGTGTTATGTGTTAGTTCCCGTATTACTACTCTTACATTTTCATTTGGTATCAGAGCAGTCATCTGTGTGTATTACAAACAGGTGAGATCCTGCGGAGAAAATGGAGAGCTATAAGGAAAAGGTGAACAACTCCAGGATCATCCTGGATGATGGGAACTACGGGTTTTGGAAAGCTAGGATCAGATCCATGATCAAAGGGATCGATCCACTGGCATGGAAGGCAGTAACTGATAAATGGGAAGAACCACTGGTAGCTGATGCCAACGGAGTCTTTCATCCAAAACCAGAAGAAAGTTGGACTGAAGAGGAGTCAAAAAGAGCAAAGTACAATTCAAGGGCGTTGACTACCATTCACATCAACGTTTCAAGAAAGACTTTTGAGCTGATTCAAGGTATTGAGACTGCCAAAGAAGCATGGGACATACTTCAGATGCAGTACGAAGGAACAACAAAGGTTCAAAACTCCAGAAAGGACATGCTTGCTTCTCGCTTTGAGAATCTAAAGATGGAGAAGGATGAAACCATCTCTGAATTCAGTTCGAAACTGAGTGCTCTGGCACAAGAAGCAGCGGTGTTAGGCAAAAAATACAAGGACAAGAAGCTGGTGAAGAAATTCTTGAGGTGTCTGCCATCGAGGTTTATGGGGTACAAATCAGCACTCAGTGTGTCCAGTAACACAGAGAACATGCCATTCAGTGAACTTGTGGGCATGCTGAAAGCTCATGAGATGGAGCTAGACATTCTGAAGAAGCCTAAAAGTCTAGCTCTAAAGTGTGAAAACCGTATCACTGAAGATGAGGAAGACGATCCCATAAGTCTTCTGGTTCGGAGGTTTGATCGTGCTTTGCGGAAAACTGGGAAACCTCAGAAGAAGGTTGCCTTTTTCAAAAAGACAACTGAAGGGGACAAGCCTAACAGAAAGAGTGAGGTACAGTGTCATGAGTGCAAGGGATATGGACATTTCAAGAATGACTGCCCGACTATCAAGCGACGGGAGATTCAGTGCTATGGCTGCAAAGGATTTGGACACACTCAACTGGAATGTGTCAATGATCAAAATCGCAGGAAGGACAAGTCCATGTTGGCTGAGTAAGAATCGGATGATGATTCAGAAGATGACTCAGTCGAAGAGACAAACAACTTCGTGACATTTATCGGAATCGCTGAAATTGAGGAGGGACAGGAGTCAGAGTCAGAGCCTGAAGAAGAAAAGGAGGATGATCTCATGAGCAGCTACAAGGAAGTACGTCATGTCCTGGTTAGTCTCAACCAAGAAAACAGTGAGTTGAAGAAAGAAAACCAGAGACTGTCTGTACTAGTAGACAAGCTCAGCAAAGATCTCGAAGCAGCAAACGCACTTGGCCAGGGAAGTGTCAATCTGATCAAGGAGAAGCTGGAGTTAGCCAACAAAGCTGAAGGTCTGAGGCAGCATTTAAAGGTTGAAAAGCAGATATCGGAGAAGCTGGAGTCTGAACTAGATCAGCTAAAGAAGTAGATTCAGATGTTCGCAGGAACCAAGCAACTGGACAAGATCCTGAGCTACGGATGCCAAGGCAATACGAAGCATGGATTGGGGTACAGTGGAAAGGAACAGAAGAGCTCAGATGAAATCAAGTTTGTCTCATCAGGGTACAACCGGCCTGAAGATCAAAGACCTGTCACCAAACTGCGAAAAGGACGAGAGTTCTATTACTGTGGCAAGATTGGACATATCAAGGCATACTGCTACAGCAGATGGAACAGGGTTCAGAAACTAATGAAGCAATGGAAGTTCAGTTGGAATGGACCCACAAATCAAGTCTGGCTCAGGAAAGAGGATTTGCGATTCGAGCCTAAGGGACAACAGAAGAAGAATTCCTTCAAGCCAAGAGAATTCACTATTAAGAGATCTTTCAGGGATGATCCAATGTCAATGCTGTGGCATGGATTCAAGTGCAACATGGCCCAAGTTGAGAGCGACGAAGACGAGTCAGATCCTTGGTACTTCGATAGTGGCTGCTCACGACACATGACTGGAAACCGAAGCTACCTCCAAAATGTTAAGAAGATTAAGGGAGGAAGAGTCACGTTTGGTGATGGAAGTGTCGGTGCCATACAAGGAAAAGGCATTACAAAAGACGAAGGTCAGCCTGATCTAGTCAATGTATACTTAGTATAGGGATTTAAGGCGAATCTTATCAGCATAAGTCAACTGTGTGATGAAGGGCTAATTGTGATATTCACCAACAAAGGATGCAGAGCAGTGAATGATGATGGACAAATTATCCTAGCTGGAGAAAGATCAGGCAACAACTGCTACATGTGGAACAAGTCAGGGTCGGTTATGAGCTGTTTTACTGCCTGTGATAATCTGCAGCTGTGGCACCAGCGACTCGGCCACATGAACATCAGGAATCTCAATGATCTCATCTCAAAGGAGAGCATTAGAGGAGTTCCCAAGATCAAGGGAGGAGATAAGTTTGTGTGTGGAGCATGTAACCAAGGCAAGCAGGTGAAAGTCCAACACAAACGAGTACCTGACGTACAATCCAAGGCACCACTTGATCTAGTTCATATGGATCTGATGGGGCCAGTTCAGACAGAGAATTTGGGAGGTAAAAAGTATGTGTTTGTGCTGGTTGACGACTTCACAGGATTCACATGGGTTAGGTTTCTCCGAGAAAAGTCTGATACGACGGATAGCTTCAGAATCTGGGCTTTACAACTCATGAATGAACGAAGCTCAATCAAACGAGTCAGGAGTGATCATGGGGGAGAGTTTCAGAACGAGTTCATGAAGTTGTTCTGTGAAAGTCATGGAATAGCACATCAGTTTGCTGCACCCAGAACTCCACAACAAAACGGTGTAGTGGAACGGAAGAATAGGACACTTCAGGAGATGGCTCGTGCGATGATTTATGGGAATCAAGTTCCAAAACGTTTTTGGGCAGAAGCAGTCAGCACAACATGTTACATAATCAATCGAGTGTACATGCGAAAGGGAACATCGAAAACTCCTTATGAACTGTGGAAAGGAAAGACGCCTAACGTAAGTTACTTTCATGTCTTTGGATGCAGGTGCTACATATTGAATGACAAGGATCATCTTGGAAAGTTTGATTCAAGGAATGATGAAGGAATCTTTCTGGGTTACTCAGGTCATAGCTCAGCCTTTCGTGTGTTCAACATGAGGACAAAGGTTCTGGTTGAGTCAGTAAATGTGGTGTTCGATGACTACGGTCAGATGGAATGGGAGAAGCCTCTGATCGGGAGTGATTCTGAAGGTGACGAAGGTGATCGGGTAACACAGACAGCAGAGGCAATGCAACAGCCATCTGTGTCAACCGAAGAGCCTCAGATCGTGACTCAGGAGAACACAAAGCAAGTTCATCGGAATCATTCAGCCTCAGATATCATCGGTGAGGTGAATGAAGGGAGGAAGACTCGTGGCATTCAACTGGATTTCAAGAAAATGGTTGGGAAGTTCTCTGAGATGGTGCTATATTCCTGCTTTGTGTCAGTGATTGAACCGAAAGATCACAGACAAGCGTTGCAGGATGAGTTCTGGATTGTTGCCATGGAACAAGAACTCGAGCAGTTTGTTCGAAATGACGTATGGGAACTAGTGCCACGACCGATGGATTGCAACATTGTGGGAACTAAGTGGATTTTCAAGAATAAAATTGATGAGAATGGAGCAGTGGTTCGGAACAAAGCTCGTCTAGTGGCTCAGGGATACTCTCAAGTAGAAGGTGTGGATTTTGAAGAGACATTTGCACCTGTGGCACGGCTTGAGTCAATTAGACTCTTTCTGGGAATGGCATGCATACTCAACTTCAGGGTATATCAGATGGATGTCAAGAGTGCTTTTCTGAATGGTCTGATTCAGGAGGAGGTTTATGTCGAGCAGCCGAAAGGGTTCGAAGATGCAGGCAACCCAACTCACGTATACAAGCTCAAGAAAGCGTTGTATGGTCTGCAGCAGGCACCCAGAGCCTGGTACGAACGATTGACGAGCTTTCTAGTTCACGAAGGTTACATGAGAGGCAGTGTGGACAAAACCTTGTTCATACTAGAGAAGAAAGATAAGATTATGGTCGTTCAGATTTATGTGGACGATATAATTTTTGGAGGGACCTCTTAGGAGCTAGTTGATGCTTTTGTTGCAAGCATGACGAGTGAGTTTGAGATGAGCATGGTGGGAGAGCTCAAGTACTTTTTGGGACTTCAGATCACACAATCTGAGGAAGGTGTTTTCATATCACAAAGCACCTATGCCAGAAATCTCTTGAAGAGATTCAAGCTTGATTCAGCCAAAGAAGCAAAGACCCCAATGAGCACAACCACCAGCCTCACGCGAGATGATGAGGGAGCAAGTGTCGATCCAACCCTGTATAGAGGAATGATTGGGAGTCTCCTCTATCTCACTACAAGCAGACCAGATATGTGCCTGAGTGTTGGCATCTGTGCTAGGTACCAAGCTAAACCTAAGCAATCGCATCTTGAGGCGGTAAAGAGGATCATCAAGTACGTCAAGGGCACAATTGAGTTAGGCATCTGGTACTCAAAAGGATTGAACCAGAACCTAGTGGGATACTGTGATGCAGATTGGACAGGAAGTGCTGATGACAGGAAAAGCACCAGTGGTGGGTGCTTCTTTCTCGGAAACAACCTCATCTCGTGGCTCAGCAAAAAGCAAAACTCGGTGTCCCTCTCCACTGCTGAAGCAGAATACATTGCCATGGGGAGCTGTTGTAGCCAACTACTGTGGATGAAGCAGATGTCCGCTGACTATGGAATGGATTCAGGTCCACTTCTTGTATACTGTGACAACAAGAGTGCTATAAGCATTTCTAAGAACCCAGTACAACACTCAAGGACCAAGCACATCGACATAAGACACCACTTTATCCGTGAGTTAGTCGAAGGGAAACAGGTAGTGATCGAGCATGTTGTCACTGAATCTCAACTGGCTGATTTATTCACAAAACCACTGGACTTTAATCGTTTTGTCACCTTAAGAAATGCAATTGGTGTTTGTGGAATTTAACAAGTGTTTTGAGATGTGCAGAACTGATACAGGTACAGGCTCAGGATGATCATAACGTTTCGATTCAGCCTTGAGGGATAAAGGTCAGAGAAAAAGAGCTACTTATCTTGTCGTCATGTCTTGACATCAGTACAGGTTTCACAGAGAGAACCAAACAGCCTGAAAGCAATGTAAGTCGGTCTTTGAGATATCACAATGATAAGACTGAGCTACAGGATAATCTATACTTCAGAGATAGGTCTTACATCAAAAAGAAGACCTGTCCAAGGATCAAAGAAAAAACCCAAGGCAGAAAAAGAAAGGAAGCTGCCAAGTCACAGTGTATCCAATTTAAAAAAATACACTGTGACAAGTGCCTAAGGTTCTCTCTTGCTGAATAAAGGTTGAAAACTGATGAAGAGCATGATAAAGATAAGATAGTGTGAAAGCTAGTCTCAGTATCAAACCTGGTAAGGCACAAAGAATCAAGAAGAAGCGGAGTGATCATTCGAGTAGGTGCTGATCAGCTTATGTGTCATCTGTGAATCTGGGTAAATAAGCTAATCTCAAAAACTGTTTTTCAAAAGCTAGTTGAGGTATGATGATATGAACGGTTACTATTCATGTTAGTCTCCACAAAACTTCTTGGATTAAATGTGTCAATGACTGTTGTGTTCTTTGTGGTGTACTAACGGATTCTCCTGTGCTAGAAAAAGGTTTTGTCATGGTTGAACAGGAAGTGGGCCGTGGACAAATGATGCTCATGTAGACAGGCCCAACAACAGCCCATGAAGAAAAAAAAGAAGGAAAATCAAATAAGGAGAGGGAAATCGAAGCGATGTTGCTATATTTGCGGGAGAGGAAGAGGAAGAGACGCTACATCGAACTGTTCAAAAACCCTAGGTGCAGAGAACTTGTGTGACTCAATTCGAAGCATCTCAGCCTAGATCCGCAAATAAAATGGTGTCTGCAACACGAAGAGGGCTCATCGGAAAGAAATCAAAGTCAAAGATGGCACATGCAACAGGTGATGCTTCGTCTCCTCACCTAATCGATGGATCGAGTGGTGAAGAACAGAATCCACCAGTGATTCAGAGCGAAGAGAAGTCCGGAACAGGAAAGGGGACCGGCAGCGAGAGCGAATCCTTCGCCACTGCGGACGAAGGCGGAGACTCATCAGCCAAATCACCGGAGGATCTTGGAGAAGAATTTCCCCTTCCCGTGGAGGCTCAGGTAGAATCGGTGGCACAAGAAGAGGAACACGATGGTGTGAATGAGCCCGAGGCAGAAAACAAAGAAAGCCCTCGAGCAGAAACTGAAACGCAAGATGCCGATCAACTGAGGGAGGATAAAGAAGCCGCATCGGAGACCCGAATAGAGGCTGAGCCTGATGACAATGAAAAGGTGGTGCCTGAGAATGAAGAAGGAAGAGGTCCGCCATCTGAGACAGACGAGCTGCCAGAGGAGATGTCGGTTCAGGAGCAAATCGACGAGGTCAAAATGAAGCGGAGTCTGGCGATGGTGACGGTCCCGGCTGCCAAGCGAGCTCGGAAAGAAAAGAAAAGAACCACATCCGCTGAAACCTCAGGACCAAGAGCTGAATCAACCCCAGCCGCTCTTTGCCCAGAACCTGAGTCGAGTCATGTCAAGCAGAAAAAGAAGAAGTCCAACCTCAGGAGCAGAAAGAGGGTGGTGTCTGATGAACGATTCCAGGTGTTCAAGGATCGTCACATCTGGAGCGAACGAGTTGTAGATGTGGACGAAGAGGATGAATGGAAGTACCTTGAGGTACTTCGTGAGAGCGGAATGCGGTGGACGGTGACAGAACTCGAGCCATACATGAGCAAGGTGGTGCGAGAGTTCTATGCAGGGCTACCTCCAGAGTCACCGAGTGATCCATCTCAGGTGTTTGTGGTGAGAATCAGGGGAGCCAAAGTCAGAATTTCTCCAGGGATCATCAATGAGACCTTACACCGCGAGCCTCTGACTGAAGCTGAAAGGAAAGAGGAGGCTGAGGCAGATCTTGTGCCAATCTCTGAGGTATCAAGATACCTGTCACAAGGGCATCAGTCTACATGGGCTGATTTAACCTCGAGAGATTTTCCTCCATGGATAGCTGCACTGGTGGTCATCGCATCCTACAACTGGGTCCCTTCGACGAATAAGCACCACATCTCTGAGGAACGGGCGAGGTTGGTCTATAAGCTGGCGCACGGGATCAATGTTGACATTGGGCGGATGATTTTCCAGCAGATGCTTGATCTGAGCAAGGTCATCAAGGGGGATAGACGGTGGTTGATGTTTCCCTGTCTCATCAGCAAGGTCATCAAGAGGCAGCTCATTCAGCAGCTCGAAGAAGGTGAAATGTGGATCTTTCCGACCAAATACAAGAAGGATCCACGAAGTGGGGAAACGTTTCTCAAGAAGGAAGCTGCTGCTGCTGTCACTGAGGAAAAGGCCAAGGAGAAACGAAAGAAAGAGGCAAGAAAGAGGACTGGAGTTGCCTCGACATCGCATCCCTCAACCTCGAGTCCGCGTCCATCAACCGCTGCCCAGTTGACCACGCCAACTGGATGAGTCAACAACGTGACTCTGGGAGTGATTCGAGTGTCTGAGGCTCCAGCTGATGCAGAGGGAATCAGGACAGCCCTTAAAGATGTGGCGTCAGTTCTTGAGCAACTCGGGGTAGTAACGGCCATGCTGCGCGCTGCAGTCACAGGTAAACCCATTTAGACCCTATCTAAACCTTCGAATTATGTTTGCTCATCGATTGTTTTTAACATCTGTGCTCACAAGCAGGGGGAGAAGATTGAAATCGGTGGATGCATGAACTATAGGGGAGTTTTTGGGGGTTTTATTTTGGGGGGTTTTAGAATTCTGGGGGAGTAAGGAGAGTTTTATTTAAGACATTGTGTTTTATTTCTTAACTCCTTGAACTCGTTTATGTTAAGACTTGACACTCCATTGGTTTCTTGGAGTTTCTTTTGGTTAATCGGAATCTTTTGGAATCATTCCCAGAATTGTGTGTGGCTTGTGGTGTGTTGGTTGTTGCTTGTTTGGTCTCGATTTCCTGAACAGGTACTTGTGGAGCACATATGCTAAAAAGGGGGAGATTGAAGATGCAAACAAGGCTGGAGCAGCACGTGTAGCAGTCCGACTAGCTTTGGAACTGACACGGGAAGACTTGTGTAGCAATCTACACACGTGGAGGTGAGCTGGAAGCTGAGCTGGAGCTGCAGGACGTGCTGGACACTTCAAGAGACGAGAAGCTGACGTGGATAGGAAGCTTGGAGTATCTTGGAGGATCTATGAAGAAAATATCAAGTTTCCTCTATCTTAGGAGAAGATAAGGAAGGTGAAGATTCTCATGAAGATTTGATGTAATCAGAAGGAGAATCTAGGCCAGGATCAGCCGCAAGTCCTATTGAGTATAAATAGGCGTGTTAGAGCTATGTAGGGTTTTAACACAACTGAGAGAATACTTAGCAAAGGGTGAGCGAAAATCTGTGAGAGTTTTTGTGAGCTAGTGTGCTAAGGGATTTGGGTGAGAGGTTCTTGAATCACGTATCGATTCAAGAACAAGTGAGATTAGTGTAGCAAATCAAGGTGTGTCTTGAGGTTGCTTTAAATCGGGTTTTGTATACTTGTAAGTTACAAACAGATTTACTAGTGAAATATTCTTGAAGAGAAAATCCCTGTGTTGTGTTCTGTGTTAGTTCCCGTATTATTACTCTTACATTTTCATTAATTACATATGGCAGTAAAAGACTCGCTTAATCCTAAGGAGAATAATTTGTTTAGTATTTAGTAGATTATTTGTTGTGGTCTATTTTTTTTTTCTTTTAAATAGCTGACTTTCACATAAATGGTATTTTTCTTAAGTATTAATCTAGTAGTAACTTTCAAAACAGAAGCAAACAAATAAAGTGGACTTTAGTATGGACATACGTAATAGGTTATAAGATAATTTGTTAGATGGTTTTCGAGTTTCCAATAAAAGAAGTGGTAACGAAATTACACATGTCTCTCATGAACAATTAAAATTTCGTCTTATGAAAGTCAACTCAATTTTTAGTAATTATGCGAATAAAAATCGAATACGCTATGTCGACCCAAAAAAAGACAAGCAGACTATCATCAAGATAACGGTGAAAGATCAATAGATAGGGTTTTAGTAGCTCTAGGATTTTGACGTAAGGTTTTAAATTCTTATAAGCCATTATATCATGTCAGTTTCTGATTAATAAAAATAGAAACGGAAACTACATTTTGGATCCATGATTTATACTTTGAATTTGGCTATGGTTCTTCCATAACAAATCCTGAATAGCTGTAGGTCTCTGTTGATGTGATGCAGAGAGTTTCTATATTTCTCGTTAGAGTTGCTGCGGGGACTATAACCTCTCTATTTATATAGAGAATAATTTTTAATTCAACCCATCATCAAATTAGAAATTACTGAATGTATCCTAACATTAATTTTTCATAACACTTATGCCCTTTAGTCTTTTCGTTAATACCAAAATGACCATATAAGTTTTGACTATTTTAAATAATGACCCTAACACATTGATCATTGATTATATATGGGTGACTCCAAATAATTCTTACAATCTCCCACTGGGTTAATTCTTACAATCTCCCACAAGATCACATGTGTATCTGAAAATGTGATAGATTTTATGAGCTCAAAATTGTCATTATATATCAGGGCATAAATAATCACATCCATTTACTATAGCAACATAGGATCATAGCGGTCTTCGTTATAGCAATCATAACTAAACCTTCCATGGTCACTGAAATCAGTATAGTTAAATGACAGAGATCAATTATGAAAAGTGTGGCATGAAAATCACATGAAAAGTGATCAATACATGTCGATTTTCAATTGGTCCTACTTTATTGAGATCTTTTAACATTATTGCACAAAGTGTAAACTGAAAATTTATTTCTGATCAGAAAAATGTGGATAAACACAACCAAAATATAGAACCCAAAATCAAATAACAAACTCCCACTAAACCAAATGACCATCAACACTGAAACACTCTTTCGAACAGTATGCTCATGAAAGACCTTCGGTATAAAACTTTTTGTAAGAGGATCAGCTATCATGGAGTTTGTCCCTAAGTGTTCTATGTACTCTCTCCTGAACAACGAGGAACTTAATTTCAATAAACTTGGACCTTGTCGCACTCCTATTTTTGTTGGAGTACAAAACAGCTGATTTATTGTCACAATATATCTTTAGTGGTCTTTCAATTCTTTCAAGAATTCGCAGCCTTGTGACAAGATTCTTCAGCCAAAGTCCCTGATTGGATGCCTCAAAAACTGCTACAAATTCTGCTGACATTGTGGAGGAAGCTACGAGTGATTGTTTTGCACTACGCCATGCAATAGCTCCACCAGCCAACAGAAACACATAGCCTGAAGTGAACTTTTTACTAGCTATCTTGACATCCAGCAAAATCAGAATCAGAATACCCAATGATCTCCAAATTATCTGATCTCTGATATTTGAGCATAAAGTCATTTGTTCTTTGCAGGTACCTCATGGCCCCTTTGGCTGCTTTCCAATGGTCCAAACCTGGATTACTTAAGTATCTGCCCAAAACTCTAACAATATACACTAAATCCGGACGCGTACAAACCTGAGCATACATCAGACTTCCTACTGCAGATGCATAAAGAATCTTTTGAATTTTCTGAATTTCCAAATTTCTCTTAGGGCACTGACAGAGAGAGAATTTATCTCCTTTAGCGACTGGGGTATCACTTGGTTTGCAATCCTGCATGTCAAATCTCTTGAGTACTTTATCGATATAGCTCTTTTGTGATAATCTTAGAATGTCTCGACTTCTATCTCGATGAATCTGGATCCCTAATACAAAAGATGCTTCACCAAGATCTTTTATCGCAAAATTTTCCTTAAGAAATCTCTTGGTCTCATGCAACATGCCTATATCGTTGGTGGCCTGAAGTATCTTCCCAAAACTCTAACAATGTATGCTAAATCCGGACGCGTACAAACCTGAGCATACATCAGACTTCCTACTGCAGATGCATAAGGAATATTTTGCATTTTTTGAATTTCTAAATTTCTCTTAGGGCACTGACAGAGAGAGAATTTATCTCCTTTAGCGACTGGGGTATCACTTGGTTTGCAATCCTGCATGTCAAATCTCTTGAGTACTTTATCGATATAGCTCTTTTGTGATAATCTTAGAATGTCTCGACTTCTATCTCGATGAATCTGGATCCCTAATACAAAAGATGATTCACCAAGATCTTTTATTGCAAAATTTTCCTTAAGAAATCTCTTGGTCTCATGCAACATGCCTATATCGTTGGTGGCCTGAAGTATGTCATCAACATACAACACCAGAAAAATGCACTTACTCCCACTGAACTTTTGATACACACAATCTTCGACAAAATTCACCTCAAAACCAAAGGAGGTGATTATCTCATGAAACTTGTGGTACCATTGGCGAGAAGCCTGTTTTAGCCCATAGATGGATTTCTTTAATTTGCAGACCATTTTCTTTGAATCACCGACTACAAAGTTTTATGGTTGCTCCATATAAATTGTTTCATCAATGTTTCCATTGAGAAACGCTGTCTTGATATCCATCTGATGAAGCTCTAAATCATAATGTGCATCAAGAGCCATGATGGTCCTAAAAGAATCCTTTGATGAAACAGGAGAAAAGGTTTCTTTGTAGTCAATCTCTTCTTTCTGAGTATATCCTTCAGCCACTAGACGAGCCTTATACCTCTCGACATTACCACTTGTGTCCAATTTGGTTTTAAATATCCATTTGCAACCAATTGGTTTCTTTCATTATGGTAACTCGACGAGGTCCCAAACTTTATTGTCTAGCATTGACTGATACTCTTCTTCAGAAGCTTTAACCCACTTATCTGATTTGGAACTACCCATTGCCTCACGGAAGTTGATAGGATCATCTTCCAACTGGGTTTGATTTTTCTTTTGTTCCATAAGAAACACTATGTAATCATCTGGAATAGCGCTTCTTCTTTTTCTAGTGGATCGTCGCAAAGGCACTTGTTCTTGTTGCACCACTTCTTGAGGATCTTGAATTTGACTTTCATGTTCGATAACATTGTCATTTTCATTTGGAGGAAGGATTTTTGTACGAACTTGAGGTTCCAAATTTGCATTGTCAAAAGCAACTATATGAATTGGATTAGAAACTGGAACCGATTCTTCCTCAAAGATGACGTTCTTAACTTTATTTCTCCCCCCCCCCAAATTCAATATCCTCAAAGAATGTGGTTGTTCCCGTCTCAAAAATAATCTTCTGTGTGGGATCATAAAACTTATAGCCCCTAGATCGCTCTGAATAACCAACAAAGTAACTGCTCACAGTTCTGGAGTCCAATTTCTTCTCATATGGCCTGTAAGGCCTAGTCTCAGCTGGACATCCCCAAATGTGTAAATGCTTCAAACTAGGTTTTCTACCAGTCCAAAGCTCATAAGGTGTCTTTGCAGTTGCTTTAGTTGGTACTCTGTTAAGAATGTAAGCTGCAGTATTTAGGGCTTGACTGGTTTAAACGCAGCGGTTGCGGTTGCGAGTGCGGAAGTTTGCGGAAGCGGACGATTGCGGTTTTGAGCGTTATTCAGCGGTTTGCACGACTGGTTAAATTTTTAAAGCGGATCTGTTTGCAAGACAATTTTGACTGGCAAACCAGCGATTGTTTTAGCGGTTAAATATAAAATTACCAAAATAAACATCATATATAATTATAAAAAAAAACAGAAAACTATATTATTATGATTAATATCAAAATCAATAGTTTATAATAATTAATAAATTATAAATAAATACTAAATAATTATTTTAAAAATTAAGAAATTTAATAATAATATGTTTTATTTCAATTATTGGGAACATCACACAAAGCTGTGTCTAGTAATGTAATAGACTGAAAAAATTTGCTCCAATACGTGGATCTTCTGAATTTGTCTTATGCATGATGTAAAATTTCTTCAATTGATCTAATCGATTTTTTACACGATCCCAACTCAAATCAACTCCAAATTGCTCATTAGTATTATTCAAAATACGTTCTTTCTGGAGTGCACTCAAAAATCTAGGATATTTATCTTGATTTTGTTTTTTCACAATGATCTGTTGAATTAACGCACATGTCATCTCGTTTGATCATGTAATTTTCTGACGAACAAAAAAAAGAATTATAACAAACTAATTTTGTAATTAATAAGATACATATTTATAATTTCTTACTTTAAATTTAAAAGTGGAAATAGAACAATTAATATAAATAAATTAATCTAAAGTATTATGACACTTATGCTTATATCTTAATTTTCTTCAACTGATATGAAAGCTATGATTAGATACTAGAACTTGATAGAAAAAGTGAGAGGTTAGAGTTTATATAAATAAAAGAAGATTAGTAGGGTTAGTGTTTTATAATTTTTTTTAACGTGATCTTTTTTTTTCTAGCATGATTTTATTTATTTTTATTTTTTTACCCAACCGCTACCGCCCGCAACCGCAAACGCTGGCAGGAAGCAGCTTTTGGATTTCAGCGGTATAAAACGATACGGAGCGGTTTGCAGCGATTTTTATGATTGTGATAAAACGCCACTAACCGCTATCACCCGCAAACGCAGCGTTTGCGGGTGATAGCGGGTGAACCAATCAACACCTTAGTGCCTCTCCCCAGAGTGATTCAGGCAAGGTGGAATGAGAAATCTTACTCTTTACCATGTCCTTAAGAGTGCGATTGCGTCTTTCAGATACACCATTCATATTGGGAGACCCAGGCATAGTGTACTGAGGAACAATTCCACACTCCTCTAGGTATCTGGCAAATGGTCCTGGACGTTGTTCACCTGAACCGTCATACCAACCGTAATATTCACCACCACGATCAGATCTGACAGACTTTATCTTTCGCTCAAGTTGGTTCTCAACTTCAGTCTTAAACTTCTTGAACACGTCTATAGACTCTGACTTTTCATGAATAAGAAATAAGTATGCATATCGTGAATAATCGTCAATGAATGATATGAAGTATTGTTGACCATTCCAAGAAGCCGTAGGGAATGGTCCAAAAATATCTGTATGTATCAACTCAAGGACTTCCGTAGCTCTATATGCACCTAATTTATTATGTTTAGTCTGTTTTCCTTTAATGCAATCCACACAGACATCACAATTTGTAAAGTCAACAGAACTCAATATACCATCTGACACAAATCGCTTAATTCTATTTCTAAAAATGTGACCTAAGCGTTTGTGCCACAGAGTTCCTGAACTTGCATTTTCAAACTTTCATTTAGTACTCCTTGATTCAACACTTCTACTTTCATCATGAGAAGTTACAGTGTCAAGCATATAAAGACTGATTTTTCATAAGTGTACTAGTTCCAATTAAAGTTGAATTTAAAGACAAAGTAACTTTTTCATTCTCAGTTAGACAAGAATAACCAGATATGTCTAAATAAGAACCAGAAATCAAATTTCGTCCAAATGATGGTACAACAAAAGTGTCTTTTAAATCCAAAAAGCAACCAGTACTAAAAAACAATCTAAACTGCACAATTGTCTCCACATCCACCACAAAACCATCAGCCACATGAATGCGTCTTTCAGCTTCAGTTGGTTTTTGGTAGCTCAGGCAACCCTGTAATGAAATACTGATGTTAGTAGTTGTACCCGGATCTAACCACCAAGTGTTTCTGGGTACTTCAATTAAGTTCACTTCAGAACAGACCATAGCAAGGAACATACCTTTCTTACCATGCCAAGCATGGTACTTTTGGCAGTTCTTCTTCATGTGTCCAGTTTTCTTACAAAAGAAGCAGGTATCTTCAACCTTAGTCTGCTTCTTTTGAGATGGACTCTTAGCAGCATCATTCTTAACAACCTCATTTTTTCTTCTTTTGCCCTGACCCTTAGAGGTGTTAACCATATGAGCACTCTCTGACCTTTCTTGTTTCATCCTATCCTCCTCATTCACACAATACAAAATAAGCTCATTAAGAGCCCATTTCTCCTTACGTGTGTTGTAACTGGATTTCAATTGATTGAATTGAGGAGATAGGGAGTTCAAGACAAAATGTATGAGCACTTCTTCTGGAAGCTCAATCTTGAGAGTCTTGAGTTTTGAAACAATGTTGGATATTTCCAAAATGTACTCCATTATGTTTCTTTTGTTGTGATACCTCATGGTACTAAGGCAATACAGTAGCGAACTTATTTTTGCTTTATCACTACTCGCAAAATGCAAGTCTATCTCAGCAAGGAACTGTTTGAGATCCGAGATCTCCTCATTACCTTTAAAGGTTTCTGGAATGGTGTCCAAAATGATCATTAAACCAATGTGATTAGAACGTTTCCACTTCTCATGAACTGCCTTATACTCAGCAGTGCTGGTATCTGTAGGAGAAGTACGTTGTTCCATCCTTAACACAAGGTCAAAATCCATACACCCTAGAACAATCTTAACTTTACTTTTCCATTCCTTATAGTTGGAACCAGTAAGTGTTGGAATTGAACTTAAGTTTGCAGATATTGTGGTAAAATTTGCTGCAAAATAGAACATTCTTTATTAGTAATTTACTAACTAAACCAAATTAATCAATAAATAAAAATAAAAAATTGTACAACCCATCTCAAGATACCAAGTGCAACATTAATATCAAGTCTTTGGACAGTAATATTAACTGCTAGTGATACTCTTGTTGTAACAATCAAACATTGACAATAATAAATGATAAACAATAAACCTATCTTTGGATTGATTTATCATTCACATATTTATTCCTAATAATTATCACATGTTTATCATCACAGGTATGTATGTTATTCGGTCAAATACAAATCTACCTTTGGGTCGATTTAATATTCGCATGAATATACATACACACATAACATTTAATATTATCCATGAAAAAATATCCACAATAGAGGTTACTTTGGAACCATATTGCATCAATTAATCCACTTCAAATATTAAACTTGCACAATCAAAATTAATTATTGATTAGAAGCTTAATTATATTCTTGCGCAGACATATAACATAAAGTCTGGGGGCTCTATATGCAAGAATTTACAGCGGCAAAACGGTTGAAGACAAACTGGAAGAGGCTGACCATGTTACGCGACCTGGGTTCGAATCCCTGGTGATGGGCTTAAATAAAACTTCAATCAAAATTGGGCTCAGATCCAATCCGATTTAACCATATGAAGTGCACAGTTTCATTAACAAACTTTCAAAAATACGAAAATACCCATGTCTTCAACCTTGGGGTAAACCCTAAAAATACAACCGTCAAACCTAACACCATATACAAAATTTTGCTCAAAATTTCTGAAACAATTTACATAGTTTCAAAAATACCTTATGAACATGAAACTTAGATAAATTTCAAAGATTAAATTTGATAACTGCTCCCAGAAAATTCTGAAAAATATATATTTTTTTTCAGAAAAATAAAACCATATGAGCAATAATTTAGATCTGAAGAACAATTACATAAACACAGATCTAAAACATGTTTAATCCAGATCTAATTTTTTAAAAATAAACCACAGATCCCAGAATTCTAATCTAGGCATAAACTTTAGAGAAAAATCAGATTCAACAATCTAAAATTTTTCATAAAAATAAATCCGAATTTCTTTCTTAAAATAACCTGATTATCGAACAGAAACTGAACGTGATGGCTCTGATACCAATTGTAAGGTTTTAAATCCTTATAAATCACTATAGCATGCCAGTTTCTGATTAATAAGAACAGAAGTGGAAGCGTACTTTTTGGATTCATGATTTATGTTCTGAATCTAGCTATGGTTCTTCCACAACAAACCCTGAATGGCTGTAGGTCTCTGTTGATGGGATGCAGAAAGTTTCTGTATTTCTCGTTAGGGTTGCTGCGAGGACCATAACTTCATAGCACTTACTGAATATATCCTCACATTAATTTTTCATAGCACTTATGCCCCTTAGTCTTTTCTTTAATACCAAAATGATCACATAAGCTTTGATTACTTTAAATAATAACGCTAACATATTGATTATACATATATGACCCCAAATAATTCTTACATTTGAGACTTTAAGGCGGAAAAAAAATTCCTATTTATACTCACCAATTCACTGGAGTAGGGATTCGACTTATATTTCAGCTGAATAGTAAAATAACAGAATAAGCTAATAATAAAACAGCATAATCAGTTAGATGAGAAAATCTTAAATTGAATCAACTAAAACGCCAAAACAACTGTTTATTAGATGGGTAAAGTTTTGTATAAACAAGTTATAGATTTATAGTTTACATGCAAATCAATTGAACAATAGCTTGTTAATTTTTACTTTATATCATTCTATATAAACAACTTTATATCATTGTGAATTGTATGTACTTATAAAATCACGTTAAAATGTGAAAATATCAATCAAGTCCAAAGACTATAAAAAGCCCAATTTGGTGACCCGGGTGTTTCTAGAGGCGATTTTATTATTACATGCAGAATTTGGCGAACAATCTTACAATGTTATTTAAAAAATCATTTATAAAAATAAACTATATTTTGTAATTTATTACATATGTCATTACAAATAACAAAATAAATTGTATAATAAAAAATGATATCATTGTTTTTAAAAACTTATTAAGAGATCTATGTAAAGTATTTGTTTCTATTAAAAATGTTATTTATTAGTTAGTTTCTTAATTATTTTTTGTAATAATTAATGCATTTATATTCACAGGAAAAAACATTCAGAATCTTGCTATATTTTTTTACTATAAAATATTATATTTTATTTTAAATCTATATCAAAATACTAATTTTAAAAAATCTAGACATAATAAAATTGATTTTTTTTTTTAAAAAGGGTTTGTTGACTAATCACAAAAAATTAAAATCATTAAAATGTGCATATTCAAACTATGTTTTTAAAATTATAGACTCTTACAGATTAAACCGAATAATATTTTTGTCTCTACAAAACGGGTTAAATAAGTTATTTTTTCCGAGTTCACAACTCTACCTATAATCAAATATTGGTTAGATATATTCTAAATTTCAGGTAAAAGCAATTTTTCTAAATTACAAAATATTTTTTTTTAAATTACTTTGCGCTCGAATATGAACTGCATATGTCGAGTATGTTATTATACACATCCTAATACAACTACAAAGACTACACCTACGGATTATATGATACGAGACTTACGGAAACTTACATATCCAATTAGAATTTAACTGCGAAAATTGATTTGATTGGTTGGATCAAACATAGAATGAGTCTATGAGTAAAAATCTAGTAGAGATGTCATTGATTAATACTAATAATAGACTATTAAAAGGAAGAGAAAGAATGTGCAGACCATAACATACCCAGGAGAGCAAGAAAGAAAAGTTTTTTTTAGAGAAGTTAAGAAAGTGACGGAAATTATAATAAAAATAAAATTGTGGATATACCTTGGAGATGCCGGAGACTATGCTTCTCCGATATCCTCTATAAATTTCCGCTGTCTCAGACACGACAATCACAAGCCACCACCTCTGTCTCTAAATATCAATAGTTCTCTCTCTTGCCTCGTCCTGCGCCACTATTAACACAAACGTGAGGGTAAGTTTGCACTCTCGTAAACTATTTGATCTTTATATAAAAAAAGAATCCAATTATGTATAATTTTACTTTTAAGTAGCTTAATTAAATAGTTTTTCTTTCTGGCAACAACAACAAAAGAAACAATACAAAAATTTAACTTTTACTGCATTATACAGGAGAGACAAGAGAGGCAAAGATGGCCGAACAACAGCTAGGAGTGCTAAAGGCACTCGATGTTGCGAAAACGCAACTTTACCATTTCACAGCAATTGTCATCGCCGGTATGGGTTTCTTTACAGACGCATACGATCTATTTTGCGTCTCCTTGGTGACCAAGCTCCTTGGCCGCCTCTACTACTTCAATCCGTTGTCAGACAAGCCTGGCTCACTTCCTCCTCATGTTGCGGCTGCGGTCAACGGTGTGGCTCTCTGTGGAACCCTTGCTGGTCAGCTTTTCTTCGGATGGCTTGGTGACAAGCTCGGAAGGAAGAAAGTTTACGGTATTACGTTGATCATGATGATCGTGTGCTCAGTTGCTTCCGGTCTCTCCTTCGGTGACACAGCCCAAGGTGTAATGACCACTCTTTGCTTCTTCAGGTAAAACTATCATCATATATTGCATGTTTTGAAAAATAGTGTGGTTTTAATCTAATATATATATGTTTTCAAAATATAATATATATTAACATATACTACGATTTTATTTAGGTTTTGGTTGGGATTCGGTATCGGAGGTGACTACCCTCTTTCTGCCACCATCATGTCTGAATATGCCAACAAAAAGACCCGTGGTGCTTTCATCGCTGCCGTGTTCGCCATGCAAGGTATCGGTATCTTAGCCGGAGGTTTCGTCGCACTTGCTGTCTCTTCCATTTTCGACAAGAAATTCCCCGCTCCAACCTATGCAGTCGACAGGGCTCTATCAACGCCTCCTCAAGCTGATTACATTTGGAGGATTATCGTCATGTTTGGTGCACTACCCGCAGCCTTGACTTACTACTGGCGTATGAAGATGCCTGAAACCGCTCGTTACACCGCTTTGGTGGCCAAGAACATCAAACAAGCAACAAAAGACATGTCCAAGGTCTTACAAGTTGAGCTTGAGATGGAGGAAAGAGCTGAGGATATTGTTAAAGACCCGAGATTAAACTATGGCTTGTTCTCCAAGGAATTCGCTAAACGCCATGGTCTTCCCCTCCTTGGATGTACCTCCACTTGGTTCTTGCTTGACATTGCCTTCTACAGCCAAAACTTGTTCCAGAAGGACATTTTTTCGGCTATCGGATGGATCCCAAAGGCATCAACCATGAACGGAATCCATGAGGTTTTCATGATTGCCAGGGCTCAGACTCTCATTGCGCTCTGCAGTACTGTCCCTGGTTATTGGTTCACAGTTGCATTTATTGATATCATGGGAAGATTTGCCATCCAGCTGATGGGGTTCTTCATGATGACTGTGTTTATGTTTGCAATTGCCTTCCCTTACAACCATTGGATCAAACCAGATAACCGCATCGGATTCGTGGTCATGTACTCCCTCACCTTTTTCTTTGCAAACTTTGGACCAAATGCAACCACTTTCATTGTCCCTGCTGAAATCTTCCCAGCCAGGCTAAGGTCAACATGCCACGGAATATCAGCCGCGACAGGTAAGGCTGGAGCAATCGTGGGAGCTTTCGGGTTCCTTTATGCGGCTCAGCCACAGGACAAGACCAAGACGGACGCAGGATACCCACCTGGCATCGGAGTCAAGAACTCATTGATCATGCTTGGTGTCATTAACTTCGTCGGTATGCTCTTCACCTTCCTTGTCCCTGAGCCCAAGGGTAAGTCCCTTGAAGAGCTCTCCGGTGAAACTGAGGTTGAGAAATGATCAATGTAATGTGGTTTGTTTGATTTTTTTTTTGTTCTTTTCAATTCTTTTTATTTCCCTTTGCGTGATGCACTAAAAGCAAATGTTTGTGATGTGAAATACTTTAATCTTATTGCTCAGTGTGCAAATCTTGTAATCCACTCTTTGTTTTTCTAACCAACAATATCAAAGAAATTTTTTAAAAGTTGATGCTTTTTATTTAGGGAGAATTGATTTGATAATGTCAATTCAAACAGATCTATTGTGGCGAGTCCGATCTTTTTTCAATCAGATTTTATAATGTCAATACTTTTGGATCATACATTATAAAATTACTTTTGGATCATAATGTCAATAATTTAAAATTACTTTTGTTGAACAAGTACGAGAACTGATTTTCTCAATACTTTTGGATTTTATAATGTCAATGTCACATTCAGATCTGAAAATATTGCATTTAACTATAATAATTTAATCAAGGTTGTTTTAAGTTATTTTAATAAAACCAATTAAAAAAGAATATATAATTAAAAAATATTGTTAAAAAGTATTTTTGCAGCTGAAACTCATTCTAGAGCTGATACGTAAGATAAACATTCTGAAACTCGTTGTAGATCCGACATCTAAGCAAACCACTACACAAATAAATATATAGATACATACATAGATTATCGATTTATTAAAGATTATTATATTAATAGAGTTAGATTCATGTACAAGAAATCATCCATGGATTCATTGTGTTATGCCATTATGATGCTGAGACCAAATCCATCGCTTGCCCCAATAATGATGCAATTACGTATGACGAATTACAAATTATCCATTTCAAATTTTATTCACTATGTTAAAAAGTTAAATTCAATAAAATATGATAAAAATATATACGAAATTTTGATTGGACTGGCTCCTTATAGAACCATATTTTAGATTATGTAGAAAAGTACTCAAAGTCCGTATAGAGACAAATTAAGTTTTGCTATATTAATATTATGAAGTAATTATTAGGCAACCCTAGTCCATTTCTTTCGATTCAACAGCAACTAATCAGCTACAAAAATCCATTTTTTATTTGTTTCTGATTTCTATGAACCACAAGTGACATAGATATGTAGCATATTTGAAGTAGAAGATAGGTAAACTTAGAGAAAATCTGTTTGATCAATGGAAAAGAAGAAGAGAATGATGATAGCAAAAAAATAAAAACGTAAAAAAACAGATAATAAATGTAGAAAAAAAATTAAGATTTTCGAAAATATTCAGTTCTGGGCGTTAACCAATTTTCTTAGATTTTCACATATTTTGGTAAAATACGTATTCTACGTTAATGTAAAACTAGATTCAAGCCTGTGCATCCGCACGAGAACTTTTTTTTTTAATTTATCAAATTTTTTAATTTATGTTTTTATTTTTGTGTATATATAATTTTCTAATAAGTGATAAAGATTTTTTTTTTACATATAAGTTGCTTCGACTGATTTAATTTTTTTAGTATATATATGACCGCGATTAGAAAAATATTATTTTAATCCGTTCGTTCATATTAATCTGAAAAGTACAATGATTATAAAAACGTCATTATAACATATTCATTTATATTAATCCAAAAAGAACCGCAATTATTAAAACATAATTCTAACCCATCCATTCATATTATTTATATATTTTATATATTTTAAGTTTGAATATTTAAAATTTTAAACTTATTTAATAAAAATATAAAATAATATATCATTTTCATCTTTTTCATTGAAGCTATTATTTAAATTTGAATATTTATATTAGATCTAAATTAATATTTGATTGATTATTTTTGTAAAAATATAACAATAACTTATTTTATAATTTTTCATAAATAATATAACATATATTTAAGGAAATCTATAAAAAATCTAAATTCAAATTTAAATTTTCTAATTTATTTTAAAATATAAATTAAAAATAAATTATTTTATCAATATTATATTAAATTGACTTGTTTGGTAACATAAATAAAAGTTATCCAAAAACAAAATAGTAGAAAACTATGTAAAATCTGTTTGGATACAAAACATACTTCAATTTTAGTAGTATAGATGAAGATCATATGTAGAATAACTATTCTACAATAATGTAGAATCTGATCTAATAAGTACAATTAATTTTTATGAGAATATAGAACCTTGTGTATTCAGTAGAAGTTATATTCTACCAACATGTAGAGTATAATCTATCCAGTAGATTTTGTAATCTACCGTAATGTAGAATATATGTAACATATAGAAATACGTTTTCCACCAATCAGTAGAATATATAAAGAATTATAGAAAACGAATTCTACAAGCTGGTTGAATATATAAAGAACTATAGAAATTAGATTCTACGTAGACATAGAACATAGAACATGTATTCTACCTTGCGTAGAACGAATTTTAAAAAATATTTTTTAAATATTTTTTTCTTTAAATAATATCCAAAAATATTTTTATTTCTTTTTAGGTATTTTCGAATTTTTAAAAATAATTTATATTATATTTTTCTTATAACTGCTTAACTGATTTAAAAGGACAACTATGTCAAAAATGACAAAAAAATAGAAAACATTAAAAGAACAAATATTAATTGAATTGGCTTATAGAAGCAATTCTCTCTTTTATTTTATTTAATATCTCTCTTGATTTTAACTTTCAAATATTTTTTTGTAGTTTGTAGCCTCAACTGCATACATATTTACATTGATTCTTTATCACCTTTTTGCTTGACTTAATAATTCATTAATAAGCCAAAGTAAGACAACAAAAAGATCAATGTCTAATCGGTATCAGAAAAACATAAAACGCTTACCAGAAAATGACGAAGAAGATGTTCAAATATGCTGTTGGAAAGTAAATCCGCTTTTGAGAAAGATCTGAATACATATAAACAAAAAGGGTTGGGAATAATGAAGAAGGTGTCACATGTTATACGCGAGAGAGTAAAACAAAAAAGGTCAAAAATTATGATAAAAGGGTTTAAGAGACTAAAAACAAAAAATAACAGTATTAACTCAAATTAGATTCTAATCTTGACGTGATTTTTGTTGGCTAAAATAAAAAACAAATTATAAGTTGTATCCAATTAATGTTTAATTCAATGTATATATAAAGTTGAATGTTATGGATGAAATGATATGTGGAGACTAAACATCAATACGTGTGATGTTTATGATATGGAGATGTAGAGTTTAAGTCAATGTTAGCAATCAAGTGGGCAAATTAAAATGCAAATTTGCTAAATGTATATATAGTATAGAAAGCAAAATTGTTGATAGTTTTACAGATTTTAATCAATAAAAGCCCATCAATTTGTATTACAATCATTTGGTATGATAACTTACGTTCTAGTTAAAAGCCTATCAATTTGTATGACAAGATAATATCTTTTCATATAATAAGGTATATATAATAATAATAAAATTAATCTAATTAATAACTTAATTTCCATATTTCTATTACATGATTCGTTATAATTTATTAACGATCATTGATACATATGTAAGCAGATAGTAATTTAGATATGAAAATAAAATATGTTTACAGAAATACATAAACAACCATTGTAAAAAGCCCACATAAATTAATAAGTTCAATATATTAGATTCATAACATAAATATAAATAGGATGACATATCTCCTTTGAACGAAAATGTGCTATAATGTAGTCTGGTTTCATCTGCACATCTTAATTTCCTGGTTTGATATTTGACTTCTTGTCGGCCAGAACGAACCTGTTGATATAAATATAAATAGTTAGCAACTATAAATTATGATTTCATTTAACAATAAAGATAAACAGCTTACATGTACGCAAACTCTTGAACTTCAGTTATCTCTGGGTTGAAAAGAAATCGAGACTGAACTCCTCCATTTCTGACAAAGTGTTCACCTACAAAGAAAAATATAATTGTAGCATTTGACACCGTTATATACTTTAGTAGAAGTTTAGATACCAAATTCAATAATAATAATACATGGGGTATCTAACCTTTATAGAGATCAAGTCTCCACTCACTTAACATAACGAAAATGCGATCAGTCTTTCTCGATTTCAATGAATTATCAAAACAAATTGCGCAGTTATCAAAGGCAAAACATTTGATAACAACATCCCTAAATTTAAAAGTAAATATAACACCAATGAATAATACTTATAAAAATGAATTTGCATAACATATAGAAAATACACTTACTCGAGATCTCTTATATGAAATTCAAGAACTTTCTTTGGCTGGGTTCTTGAAATGGAGTCAAAGTCATTGCCAATGGATATTTCACCAACAAAATAGATCACACCAACCAATTCTATTTTTTTTTTTTAAAAGAAAAGAAGTTAAAATAACATTATGATTCCCTAACATATAACAGACTAAGTATTATTAAGAACAAATAAACTAAATAAATCAATAATGAAAATAAAATATTACCAATAGGAAACACATGATCCACTTTCCTCTTCACAATATCTTCGAATCTGATTAAATTCAAGAAATACCAATTAGATACCGGCTCTTCGCGTATAAAGTCCAGCGTGGTATCTCCAGTAAGAAAGACATTGTAAATATGTTTAGTTGGGCGTTCTTTCCAATTGTTCCAGTCTGAAGATCTGACAATAAAATTGCGAATTTCAAACCATTCTCCTTCGTGACATTCATTTTTGATCCAGTTATTAGCAGACGCATGAATTTTACAGCCCTAGAATGATTACAGATTGTAAAATTCAGAAACTATTAGGGCAAAAATTTTTACTTGCATGCACCAAAAATTCATCTAGCATAAAAGATCAACTTATTAACCTCTTCGTCGGCAAACATGAATTCGACACGATCCCGACCACTGCTGTCTTTCTCAATCCATTTTTTGTAAATAACAACATGTATCACCGGATTTTCTTCCCATGGTGTAAGCTTACTAACTAAGTCATAGTAAGACATAATTCGAGAAGTTCGTGTTTTGAAATTTTGTTTGTTCTGTTAAGCAATAGTCTCTGAAAATGACGAAGTTATACTAAATTATGATCGCAACTGTATAAATAGAATACAAATAAAATGGAACCGTCGTCAAAAACGAAAAGGAGAACTTCTTCGAATTAATTTTAGCACCGGTTTGGTTTTCTTGTTAAACAACAAAAATAATGATTACACCTATCGTAGCAACTAATGACATTTATATACATTGAATGCAACATACTTTTCTATATTGTATTAATTCATGACAAATTTTTTTTGAGATTCATATTCCAAAATATATACATAAATATTCGTTTTTCTATGTTAGAACTGAAAGTAGTTTAAATGATATAAAATTTATATTTCATTTAATCGAAAATTCATTTTCACATTTAATACATTAGAGTAAATAGTATAATTATTGGTTATACATTTTAGATATCGAATAAAAATCACTCCGATAACTGAAATAAAATAAGACTTAGTTCGTTATTATATGTTAGGAGTGAAAGTAGTTTATGATTACAGTTTTTAGTTTCTATCTTATATAATAACCGTTTCACACCTAACAATATAAAATTATATTAAATAGCGACGATTCATTTATTATATTGGTTATCTTAAATTAAAATATAAAATACATTGATCTTTAGTGTAATGATTACCATGCAGAAAAACAAAGTGTCTAGTATCTCACATATGTAGCATAAGTTACAAAATATGGCTATAAGTTTTTTTAGTAATTATTAAATAAAAAGAACAGACGAAGTTGTTGTAGTTAAACAACAACAAAAATAATTAACATATACATTATATATTTCTATATTATCAAAGAATATCAAATATATATAACAAAATTAATGCATATGTATACTTCTAATTACTGGTTATTATCGTCATCAAATTATAAATCATATTTATTCAATTTATTATATGGTTTCATTAGTATTGCAACTCCAATCGATTACCGAGACAATAATCATTACTATTGAGAAGTTAAAAAGCTAACGTTATGACTGTTTATTCTGTAGCATGCATATGCTTTGTAGTGCAGTTATGGACACCTGTTTTATATATATGTTAACGTATAATATATTAATTGAACATAAATTATAATTATACGTATGTGATCATTTGATTTTTAAAATAATAGGTATAACACAAGAGAGAATCAATCAGAAATCATTATATCGAGAAATTATAGAATAATAAGTTACTATAAAACAGAAAAATACAGAATCTAAATATTAAAATTCTAATTTTATCCTAAAAAAATACATCGTCTTCCCATCAAGCTTGTTTGGATAGCTGCAAATTAAATAAAAAGTTCTCATACATAAGCATATGGAACTAACTTGAAAATTTATCAATTTTTGTGACGACTGTAGACACAATAAATAACAATATATGAATACTCGTTGATGCTGAATTGTCTTCACGGCTAAGGATTACTCCAAAATCTTCAATATCATACCATTGACTTTCAACCAGCAAACAATCAAAATGATTAATGAATTTTTTGTTCACTCTTGCTTCTATAGTATGTCCTTAACACAATACAAATAAAAAGTTTATGAGCAAATATAATATTAGTTCAGTAGTATACGCAACAAAACAATAAATTCATATAGTAAGATATTATATTGAAGTAACCTTTGGATCAGACAAAATAAGGGGAAAGCGGCCTATTCATGCCTCAATTGGCTTCCCTGGTACCTTTTGCTACCTGTACTTTTTAGCTGTGCTTACGCATACCTCAACTTCTAAAAATGTGAATTTTCATACCTGTACTTTAATTTGTTTGGCTAATTCATGCATTGACTAATACTCTGTTAGTCAACCCCGTTAATATGTTAACGGACGCTGACTCATCTGCCACGTGGGAATCCTTGTTGGAAGGGACAATACAACGTCGTCTTGTATGAAATTGGGTTTCAAAAAAAATCCGCAAACTCAGAGACTCGAACCCACGACCTGTTTGCGTTATAACCAAGCCCATAACCAGTAGACTATGTGTGCTAATCGATAAACCATCCCCAGTTAATATATGTAAAACAACTTCACAATCCTCATTTAAAAAACAAGTAATACAACGTTGTATTGTATGAAACTGGGTTTTAAAAAAATGTGCAAACTCTTGAACTCGAACCCCTGCACTGAGTGCAATTAAACGGAGCCCAGAACCAGTAGACTATGTATGCTAATCGATAAACCATCTTAGAATTAATTAATATAAAACAATTCTCATAACCATTATTAAAAAAAATGAGACGACGTCGTTTGGGTTTTATTACTCTTAACCAGAATCGATCTTCTTCTTCTTCTTCCAAAGCTTCTCCCTTCGAATTGATCCCGATTTTGGACGACGATGGTGGCAGATATGGTTGAGCTTGATGAAATTGGTTGAAGGAGAAGAATTTGAGGAAAATTCCGAATCTGGGGACTCAATTTCCCTGAAAAATGAGGTACTTTGAAAATCTAGGGTTTAGGTTTTCAATCTAATTTTCAAATTTTATATTTGTTTTCAATTTTTTAATCGTTTTGCAATATTATATTCATGTCTTAAGCAATTCTAAACCCCTAAACTCTAGTTGAGAAGTTATCCCCAATTTTGAACATAGACATCGACGAAGAAGAGGAGAAAGAATATCGATCCTTCTTAACACACGTAAAAGTAATACGACGTCGTATTACTTTTTTTTAAATGAGGGTTGTGAAGTTATTTTATATATATTAACTGGGGATGATTTATCAATTAGCACATATAGTCTAGTGGTTCTGGGCTCTGTTATAACACAAACAGGTTGTGGGTTCAAGGGCCCAAGTTTGCGGATTTTTTTTAAACCCAGTTTCATATAAAACGACGTCGTATTGCCCGTTCCAACAAGGATTCCCACGTGGCAAATGAGTCAGCGTCCGTTAACAGATTAACGGGGTTGACTAACGGAGAATTAGTCAAGACATGAATTAGCCAAACAAATTAAAGTATAGGTACGAAAATTCACATTTTTAGAAGTTGAGGTATGCGTAAGCACAGCTAAAAAGTACAGGTAGCAAATGGTACCAGAGAAGCCAGTTGAGGCATGAATAGGCCGCTTTCCCGACAAAATAAGCATTAGAGTGACACCGTCATGTAAAATCCATTCCTTTCACTTTCGAACGATCTTAACTCGAATCTTCCAGTCTGAGGTATGAGTGTTCAAATCTGAAATGTAGTCGTAGCCAAACATAATATCAAACAATAGTAATTACAACTTTACTGTATGCCTTCTAAAATATTACTTAAATAGTGGTGAACAAATTTTTAATCTCCGACGATGTAGGATTTAAAGAATATAGGTAAGATACTCAGGATAGTAAAGTGAATATTATAATAACAACGCCTATATATTTAAAGAAATTTAAAAAATCACTGAAGAAGAGTAGAACATAATTTGGAATTTATATGGTATTGTTAAATATCGTACGAATAAATACTTAGATATATGTCCTTCAAACACTTATTACATTTAATACTATAAATATACAAAAATATTCCATTATAGTTGTACACATACCTTAATAGTATTGATGAAAATATCCTATGTTTAAATTAAGTATCGATGAGTTATTGCATAAAGCAAACATCCAAAATAAATATAATGTCAGTTTATCATTAAAGCGTACAACAATATAATGAATTTGTTATATAAATACCGAAAGCTTTATGGGTTTATCAAATATATATTCATACAATATTGTATGGACCAAATTATATAATTTGCGTTTACTTCTAAACATGGAGATATAGATTATATGCGAAGATAATATATAAACAGACACAGATGAAGCTATAAGTAGTAAAGAAATATTAAAAGCTTTATTTCATTTCAGTTTTCGTAAAATGCACATCGTTATTGATTATTTTGGCTACATATAAAAGCCAAAATGTTATGAAAAATAAAAATAATTATCAATAAACTTAATACTGAATACTTAAAAAGATAAACGAATCATTGATCTTCAAATGGGACAAATGCTCTAGCAAGACAAGCTTCTCTGATTGTGGGATGAGTAACACCATGAACAATCTTAATATTATCATAAGATGTAGGACCTCTTACGATGTGCAACAATAACCACAAGTAAAAAAGCTCGGAATCTTCAATGGGACACTTCTTAAGTATCTCGGATTGACCAACACCACGTTTTCTGAGTCTCCATTCTTTAAGTCTGGCATTCCACACAATTTGGTAGGAACTTCAGTGTATAGAATGTGTCGACCATTTTGGTACTTCTGGTTACATTCCATCCAAGCCATAAATTTGCTTTTCGTAATGACTTTACCGTGTCTGACGTTGGTTTCGCCAAGAGATAAAGGAAGATGGTAATCCATCATTTCTAGTAAAAAAACAAAACATATGTAAGTGTAAACCTTAAGTAGTAAAACTAAAATTATCGAGAAAAACTAAAAAACCTGGCATGTTAGTTTTCAAAACAAACAATTGAGCAAATGGACTGTATTAAGAAGTAATATGATAAACTTTCGTCCACAGTCTGATACCTATATATAGTTAGTATTATCTAGGGTTTTTAAACTACCATACCAAACCAGTAAAGAAATATTTGTTTGCTGTATACGAATATATCCTAATAAAAGAAACTATAAAAATAAGTGGGAGAAGTTGGAAACAAATATATGATACCATTAACTTTGGTAGTTATAAATAAGAAGAACCAAATCTAATTAATATTGTTCATTTAACAAAATAGTTGTTTCAATTTAAAATAGGAAATATAAACAGCTACCAAATATATAGGTACATTGTTTTACTTAAGTAATAATATAAATATATTTTTTGATATCGAAAAGCGAAACAATATCAAACATAAATATAAGAGAATATGTTTTGTCAGTTGGAAATGTGATGAACCATTAAACTACTTAATAGGGATAATTATATTGTATAATAAATGAGACTTATTTATTTCAAGATGATTTAAATTGAACGTCTGAATGTTTTTTAATGTTTTAATTTTATTTGGTATATTGTTAAGTTTATTGGGTCGAATTTTACAATATTGATAATTGACATTGTGTGTGGGTACAGTGTTACTAATTTTGGGCCAAATAGTATGTTATTAGTTTAAGAATTGGATTGTGTCTTAAAATTGCCTCATATTTGCAGTTATAAATTCAACGTAATTATAATTAGGTATGTATAATGAAGAAAGTGTAGATGAAGAATACATGTAATTATGAATAGATACATTAATTTTATGTTTTTAAGTTATTCATCGAAATGTGACATATATGAACATATTTTATAGATTATATGCGAAGATGTATTCATTTATTTCGAAATGTATCTTCGTTTGGAAATTATGATAAATCAGTCAAATGTTATTTAATATGTTTTAATTATAAACGATTTTTGGAGAATATGAAACACAGCGAAGAAAAATGAGGAGTCCACTACAAGAAAAACATCATTTTACAACGGTCAAAATGGTCGTTATTTCGTCGTAATAGGGCTATTACGACGGACTACCGACGATTTCGAAATCGTCGTAATAGATAAATCATCGTAAAATCGTCGTATAATTTACGACGGTTACGTTTCGTCGTAACATCAAAGGAAAAAGATCGTCGTAAATGCGTCGTACAGTTTACGACGATTTTACATCGAATTGCGTCGACTTGATTTTCGCCTGGACCGTCGTTAAGTGGTCGTTAATAATCGACGTAAGATCGTCGTAAAATATACGACGCAAAAATCGTTGTAAATCAAACGTAAAGTATTTAATCATTTCGTCGTAAAATCGTCGTAAAACACGGACGTATAATCATCGTGTTTGTCGTCGTACATTTTGGTCGTAAATTCGTCGTACTATTTACGACAAATGTACGACGGTTTTATAAAATAATAATAATTATATTACGACGATTATACAACGTTTAATATAATTGAAAATTAAAAAAAAAATTAATTCGAATTAAAATTTAAATTAAAAATTATAATTTACAATATAAATTTTAATTAAATTTCAAATTAAAATTAATTGTAGTATTTACAAAAAAAAACCCTACAGCTCTAAATCTAAATCTACATCAATATCGTCGATCCCGTCACCGGCCTGCTCCCCATCGTCCTCGACGTGTTCTTTGCCGGGTCTTCGGTTAGATGCTTCCGCCGGCGCCTGATCTTCGGTTCTAGGAGGATCAACCCCGAGAGACCGGAACATCTCCTCGTCCGTCTGCACCGGTGGTTGCCTCCTAGTAGATGACCCGGCAGACGATCCGACAACCCCATCAGCCCGCAGCCTGTCCAACTGCGCCATCAACACCGGGTTGTCGGCTCCCATGATCTCGAAGAGACCGTACAGCTGGTCGATCCTCGTCTCGTAACGGGTCTGCATCTGATCGATCTCCTGGCGGATAACCGGATCCGGGACTCGGACGTGACCAGTCGTTGTAGCTCTCGGGGTATCACGGATGGACCCCATCCCTAATACCCGCCCATTTTTCTTTGGGGCAACCTAAAAATATTTAAAAACATTATGGTTAAAAATTAAATTTAAATTAAAATTACATTAATTAAATATATTAATTGAATTTACCTCTTCGAATATCTTGTCAATCTCCGCCACCGTCAGCGCCGGGGTCGATTGGACCGAGCTATCTCCGGGAGACGTTGGACGCGCCTGCTGATTCAGTTGTGTCTGCCGCTCCTCGATCGCCACACAGGCGGCGTTGTAGATCTCCTCCGCCCGAGGATCCGTGAATTCGCCGTTCTGCTTTTTATGCGTCTCGGCGAAAACCTTCGTCATCGGAGGAAGTTCTCCTCCGTTTTCTTCGACCTACAAAATCAAAATGAAAAAATTTATAAGACAAATAAGGGTTAATTATTTAAAAACAAAAAAAAAAAAATTTTAATTTACTTACCATCATAAGGCGTCTTCCGGCAAAAGGAATCTGGCCGGAAGTGTGCGGGACGTTCTTCCGATTTCTCGCATCGTCAGTAGCGTTCCTGAAAAATATTTTTATTAGAATATATTATAAGAAGAAAAACAGATAATGTAATTATTAAGGGAATTAAATTACCTAGATCCGGAACACTTGGCGGCAGTAGTCTGGTTGTGCGGATCCAACCAGTACTTGACAAGACCCCGCCAGACGGAATTGGCCATAGGTGCCGGCTTGGCCTTGTCGCCGTCCACCTCCCACTTCCGTTTCCAGTCGGAAACGGTGTTGTTGAGGCGGAATTTGACCTTCTCCTTGACTTACCATTGTCTTTTGTTCTTCCCGCTACGTTCATAACTGTATGCATGATGTTATCAAAAAAGTTTTTTTCAATGTGCATGACATCAAGATTGTGTCTGAGCAGATGATCTTTCTAATAAGGTAGTTGCCAAAAGATACTTTTCTTGTGCCAATTATGATGAACTCCATAACCTTCAGGCATATTTGCAGGAGTGTGCCAGTTTCCCCCACGCGTTACTGTTTCCTCTGCCCTCCAATGATCGATTTGCGCCTGTATATCAGCTCCTGTTAAATTAATGGGTGTAGGGACATGTACACTTTTGTTCTTCATAAATAACCTCTTGTTCCTCCGATATGGATGGTTATCCGGTAAAAACCTCCGGTGACAATCAAACCAACAAGTTTTTCTACCATGTTTTAGCTGAAACGCATCAGTTCGATGAAGACAATAAGGACAAGATAGCCTCCCATGTGTAGTCCATCCTGATAGCATACCATAAGCGGGGAAATCGCTTATTGTCCACATAAGCACAGGCCGCATAGTAAAATTTTTCCTCGTAGAACAGTCATATGTACGAACGCCAGTATACCATAACTGATTCAACTCATGTATGAGTGGCTGCAGAAATACATCGAGAGCTCGCTTCGGATGATTTGGACCTGGAACCAAAATACTTAGGAAAAGAAATTCCCTTTGCATGCACAAATCTGGAGGAAGGTTATAAGGAGTTAGGATTACTGGCCATAATGAATATTGTCTAGCAGACATACCAAATGGACTAAAACCATCAGTGCACAGACCAAGATAGACATTCCGTTTGAACTTAGCAAAATCTGGGTATACCATATTGAAGTGTTTCCATGCCTTTGCATCTGATGGATGAACAACTTCTCCATCTACTTGTGTATGTTCCGCATGCCATCTCATTGATGCAGCTGTCCTTTCAGATTGATAAAGCCGTTTTAACCTATCAGTTATAGGGAGATACAACATACGTTAGTACGGTATCCTTTTACGCCCACCAGTTTGCGGCCTGTATCTTGGTTTTTGGCAAATCGACATTCTTCCAGCTGATTATCATCTTTCCAAAAAATCATACAGTTGTCAACACATACATCTATCATCTCAGAAGGTAGACCAAGACTAAAAATCAACTTCTGAATTTCATAGTATGTTTCCGCTGCCAAGTTATCCTCCGGTAGATATTCTTTCAGAAGATCAACCCAATCATCCATGCAAACCTCAGCCAGGTTATGATCTGTTTTAATTGACATCATCCTAGCTGCCAACGATAATTTAGACAAGCCTTCTCTACATCCTTCGTAGATTGGCTGATTAGCATTGTCTAACAAATCATAAAATCGTTTGGCATCTACATTATGTTCCTCAACAGCATTACCAGTATGCGTTTCATGAAATGCATCAGTCATCATTTCGTGCATCTTATCATGATCTACACTTTGATCATATTGATACTGATTAGGCTGATGACCATAATTCGATTCATCAATATCAACATGACTTTGATAATTACTACTACTACCAGCATTCCCATGAGTATTACTGCCATATCCTTCTCTGTGTAGATACCAAACAAAATATTGCGGCATAAACCCTCTATTTAATAAATGCGTCCACACGGTTTTGGTTAGTGTATACCTCGTATTCTTGCATTTCAAACAAGGACAAAACATCTTCCCACTATCTTTCGTTCTCTCCATATTTGTAGCCTGAAACATAAATATTTCTAACCCGTTCTTGAACTCTTCTGTCAACGCCCCATCTGAATCTTTACGCATATACATCCAACTTCTTAGCTCGTATATAGACATCTTGAAAATAAACTCAAAATAATATCTCTTTTTATTGATTAGAAAATAAAGGAGGTGGTCTCTTGTGTCACGTCTAGCCACGTGAATGGAGTAAATTAACCTTATAATATTATTACTTCTTTTTTTCAAAGTAATATAAGTCCTAATTCGGGTTTCCAGCAATGGACAACCCAATATATAAGGATTTACAACACTATACTAAAATTTAAAAGACCTATAATGGGTCTCCAAGATGAAGATGCTCTTATGTTTGAATGATGATGTGTTGTGATTGAATGAAGGAATGAAGATCTATAGGAAAATTTCGGGCTTTACAACGCTTTTACGACAACTTTTTACGACGATTTTACATTCAACAATAATATTACGACGAGTTTACGACGATTATGCGATAAAATCTTTCATCTACAAATGTTAGGTAAACATGTTTTAAATGTTTTTCACCTAACTTCTTTTTCGACGTAAAATCGTCGTAATATGTACATCGAAATGCAGTCGTCGTATATTCGTCGTAATTTTGCATCGAATTTACGACGATTTTACATTTACTAGCAAATCTCTCGTTATCGATGTATATTCGTCGTAATTCGTCGTAAATTGTACGTCGAGTTTACGACGATTTTATTATACGACAGTGTTACGATGGTTTTTAAATTAGACGTAACATCGTCGTAAAATCGTTGTAAGTTTGCGACGATTTTAAAACCGTCGTAATGGACCGTTGGAAAACGATTGTTTTCTTGTAGTGGTCACTCTCTAAGAATTCTATATATACACACCATAAGAGAATTTTGATCAAATAACCAAGCAAACAATTACTCACTTAAACACAACCCATACTACAATTATTCTTCTGATGTGATCCTCACATAGACGTACAAAAAATATGTTTACATGAAAGAAAAATACACGTTTTCCTACATAATATTTCTTGTGCATCTGTGAAGAATCACATCAGTATAAGTAGTTTTATTCATTGTTTCGCCACAGAGTTATTGTAATTATATTACATATGAATGCTCACTTTCGACTGGAAGTATACTGTTATACCAACTTTTGGATAGAGTATTGACAGTGTACTTATTGAAGAGTGAGATACAAGTTATTTTGCTCAGTAGTTAAACAGAAATGTATACCGTTTTCTATAAGTTTTTGCTATTGTAGATTTTTTATTATTCACTGGAATTTTTAGAAAAAACTCTAATTATGTAGAAAATTGTTATTTACCTCGAATGAGATCCAATATTGTGTAAAAAATACAAACCTTTTAATTGGGATTTTTTAATTTGAACTATAACGATTTTCCTATTTCTAGGATTGTTAGAATTATTATTTCTCATTTGCAATTATCTCAAATACCAAAAAATCGCATTTTATATAATTTATGTATTTTAGTTAAAATTGAAATTTAAAGAGTTGTTTAATTTTATCAAAGATTTCCAAAATTTGAGATTATGTTACCATATATTGCGGTTTAAATCAAACTGTAAAGAGGAAAATCCAAAAATTTAAATATTTTTGTATGAGCTAATTTGTGTGAATTGGACGAAGAAGACGTGTGTAAATATTATATCCATATATCAAAAACGAAAGTTAAAAAGTCAAACTGGTTGGTTGAAACAGTATTCCAAATAAAACATAGAAAATTGTTGACATTGAATATTTTATAACTATCCTATCCTATATAAAATAAGAGTTCCTTCGATTATAAACATACTTCTTAAATTTTCTCTTACACCTTCAACGCCTGATAAGAGATTACACAAAAATGGAGAATCACCAAGAAAAACGTTATGATGAAAACGGAATACTGAAAATTAATCCATCACCATTGAACATGAGATTTGGTGTGGAAGAAACACCATCACCTCCTCCAATTTCTGAATCAGAGATTAAGGAAACTAATATGTGGGAAGAGATGAATGACTTTCTCAGCAAATCAACTGTGAATGCTATCGAGGTTTCTTCTGAGGTAATTTAAACTTTAAATTATTCGTTTTTATTGATGATTTCTGTATAATTAAATGTTTATATGAATATGTAATATCTGCAGCCTGATGAAGAAATATTGACTGATGATCCAAAGAAACGTTGCAAGAACGGAAAACACGATCTCCGTCTAGATCTGGAGATAGGTTTGAAATGTATAGAATGCAGTTTCGTTAAGACAGAGATCCGGTACCTAGATAAATCTCAGTGGGTAAGCTGTTAATATTCCATTAATACATTGATTTGTTTAACTAATATGTTTGAAGCTAACAACATTATATGTTTTTGAATCTTACAGGCACATAAGAATAAACGTGGAAGGAGAAACTTTTGAGTTTAGCTAAAATTATCTCTGTTTTTTTTATTTTGGTACCTTAATTATCTATCTTTATTGGAATTATCTAAGCATATTGCTACAATAAATTGTATTATATTGATTCAAATAAAAAATAATTATTTTCCCAAATCACTTTCTCATATATATGTATTGATTCGTAAGATTATAATCTCATCTGCTACATTGATTATAATCCACACACATTAAAACATCGATAATTTATATAACATTTTACACTCAACTCTAAATGTTATGAGAAACGCTTAACGTCAGTTGTCAGCACTGAAATGAAAACGTCAAAATCGGAATTAATTTCAATTTACTCTTACATGTAAAGTTGTTAATAGATCAATAGTGAGCATTTGAACCAAAAAAAAAGATCAATAGTGAGCATTGGATGAAATTGCCTAAGAAGCGTTATAGTTGCATCGTTTGGCATAGTTATAAATAAGCAAATTCATAAAGGTAAGTAATAAATGTAATGTCGAAGTCTACTTACATAAATCGTTATGGTACTAAAATTGGCATAATATAAAAAATGGCCGTTACTATATTGTAGTAGTATACTTTGGTAATGTTTTATTATTATGGAAATGTGCAATATTCGATAGAAGAAAATGTCTATAAAGGAAGTAACCTTTCTAAAATCAAATGGATTCTATATAAAGATGGTATATGTTATATCCAAAACTATACATATATACATGTAAAATATATAAACAATAAATACAGTGATATTAAATGACATAAGTAAATTGACAATTAAACATTACCATAAATAAATATTAAATAAGTCATTACAAATATACGAAAGTAGGTTCAAATCCATCCCAGTTTTATGGGAAAATATTACATAATGGGAATGTTTAACAGTTACAAGAAAATATAAGTACATAATAAGAATTAAAATTATGGCCAGCTCAGATCTCTATGGATTTCGATAAAAAGAAGCCTGACCAAAAATAATTTCAAGTTAACAATTGAAAAAAGATTAAAATAAACCATAAAACATATTATATATATATTAATACCAATTAGAAAAATTATCAGTTAAGATAATCAGAAACCTCTTTTATGTGAGGATTGAAAAGTAGTTCAGAATGGTCTCCAGCATTCCTTATGCGATATCTCTCTGTATGATTTTAAAATATAAAGAGCACACATGTTAGAAGCCAAATTATCATATTAACAAAGTGGAATTGAATGTTCCCACTCGATTGTAAAATTTAATTACTAACCTTCAGAATCATAGGTCAGACGAAACATGCGCAAAGTCAAGATTGTTTCATTAGTACCTATGTCTTCCCATTTCTTCCAGAAATTCAGAGCAGTCTTCCCAATGAGTGTTATGTCCATATCAACATAACTAAACCAAAAAATTATATTACCACAACATTAACAAAAATACATATGTACAATATAAGACAAATTATTAGCCTTTACATATATAGATGATAATATAAAACATCTTACTTCATGTCCCTTATCAACATAATCATCTCGTAGGGATCATCAATGTCAGTACTTAGTTCATCATCAACATAGATGATTACGCCGATCAAGTCTACAAAGAAAAAAATTTCATTACACAATATTTATAATAATTCTTAAATTGAATAAATGTGAGAAGCCTAACCGATAGAATACTCAGTAGGGAAATTCCCTCGGATAATGACATCACATGGCATAAAATCTATCATATACTTAGGATTGACTTGAAAGGTCTTGTCTACAACAGTATCGGCGTTCATGTTGATGAAGTGGTAGTTTATAGTATTTCTGAATGATCCGAACGCATTGACAACGCTGAAGAATTTGACATAATTCCATTCTCGTTCTTTAACCTTTGGACCGAGCGAAGGGATAAGATCCTGATCTATCGATGCCTCTATTTTGTAGCCCTAAATTCGTGAACCAAATAATCATTTCAGATATTCATGTGTTTAAATGTTCATAACATGCAATAGAATAAAAAAACTTCAAAAAGATGAACTTACATTTTCGTCACCGAGGATAAGATGCAATTCCTGGCGTTGATTACGGTAGTTGAAGTGTTCCCAAACTCGTAGAACTTTTATAAAAATTCTGGAGTCAGGTTTTGTGGGAGAAAGATACTCAAGAGTACAATAGCGAGGCATGTTTGAGGAAAGTGGTTGTTTTCCTCAACCTTTAGGTTTTGTTTGGTTAAGATGGCGAGACGTTTTTTTACATGGTCCTTTATATGTATAGCAAAGCAAGTATAGGGTTTGGAAGGTTGTGTCGTTTTGTAAAAATAGAATAAATTGCAACCTTTGACATTTGTTGCACTACGTGACTTACGAACAAACCAAATTGGTTACATTCAATTCATAGGTATATTTGACTTTTATGTTGATTAAATATATATAGAAAAATATGTAAAGATGGTAGAAAAATATCATATCTTTTACTGACTACTTCTCTTTAATTAAATCAGTTACTTCATTTTATTAATTACAAATAATTAATGAGAGTAATCCCAAAATTTATGTACTCTATTTTTTAATACATACACAAATCACGGACCATACAAATTTTGAATATCATAGTTATTTTTTGTTGAAAAAAAATAGAGTACGATTCAAGAAAAAATGCTAACACAATTAAATTGTTTGGATAATTTATATCAATCAGAATAATATATAAGTTAAGATTTTCAAGTTTAACACTATAAAAATAAGAAATAGGAAAAAATAATCTCTTTTACTGAGAATGGTTTTCATATTCATCGTGGACCGGAGGAAAATCAATGGAAGTTGCAAGTCTGAAATAATATTATGATTTTTTATAATTATATATATATATATATATATATTTATATTTATAAATATTAAAATACAGGATACAGTATCAAAGATGGAATAAACATATCTCAACCTTGCTCTTTCCACTTCTGGAGTAGGAGGATCCTCGAGAATATCAGATATGAATATTTCCGATTCAACTATCCATTCATCTAAATACATAGATATACTCAGTATATGGGAAAAATATATATGTAAACTTATAATTAATTAAACTATCAAATAATGAGGTAGTTAGTTACCTCTCCATCTAGTGAAAGAGAAAAATCGCAATACAATAATATGCCTAGAAGACCTTTCACGATTCTTCCAAAGTTCTTCAAATTTCCTTGCCAAGTTATCCCAAGCAATACATTTCAAAGATTCTCCACTGTATATTTAAATCATTTATAACATTATTAATATACTTTAAAATTTGTAAACAATATACACATAACATATGTTTTGAGGATAAGTTGTACAGACCTGAAATCTTGAATTTTAAAACGAATAAGTGGACGTTGCGTGGGTGTGTCCGATGTATCGGGCATAGGAACTCCTAACTGAAGTTTCTGAACAAATGTGACAACACCGAGAAGATCAACTGCAAAAATAAAAGACTGCAAAAATAAAAGACTGCCTTTAAATACATGTTGGAGTTCCTTAGATAAACGATTTAAAATAAAAAGTTGTAAGAAACATACCAAGATATCTATCTGTATGAATAAATCTATATAAAATATTCATGAATGCACAAAAAGAGTATATTTCTCTGGAAGACTTTGGATCGTGTTTGTCAACAATAGTATCCTCGAGTAAATGTATATGATAGTTGTTTGATGATATACTTGGACGAATCACTCTGTCAGTAACTTCAAAATTACCAAGAAAAACCCAATATCCTTCAACCAATGCATACTCGAATTTGTCCATTATATCATATTGAATAGTAGACAGGTTGCGATTACCCTACACGGTTTATCAAAATAAATAATTAAGAAATACATTCCTAAAACATATATACGGTAAATCTTTTCAAACCTCCAAAACTTATAAATTCATCCGCAAGAATTAACATCCGATTAGGTCGATCGAAGAGAGTATAATCATAACAATCTCTTAGTATCTGTACACAAATACGATATCCGCCGTTTGTCTTCTGAAGATTGGAAACTCTTTCACAAGGAGACATTGTTTTGTTAAGATTGAAGATAAAAGAGAATAAGGAAATGAATAGTTTTCTATGTGATGGAGTAAAACGGTTATGGTTTTAATGTCGTCTTAATTGATACTTTCGTTTAAATTTATGACAGTTGGTTGAACCAAAAATTTTAAATCACAAATTAAAGTTTAAAAAAATTGAATTAGAAAAAAAAATTCTAGGGCAAAATTCAAGTTCCACAATTAAATAAAAATATGCAAAAAAAAGTTCGACAATTACCATAAAAAAAAAAATTAGCTTCTTATATGAAGGAGTGAGTGAAGATCCAGACGATGGATTCTCAAGTTCGTCAGAACTCGTAAGGATCATCGTCAGAACTCATAAGGAGTATTTATTTAAACTACTCATATATTATACTTCTATTTTTTTGATGCAAATGAATTAAAATGTATAACATGTGACTGGCAAACATAGTATGCAAAACCCAAACATATTTTATTAATAATTCAACTTATAGAAACAATTAACTAACTACAAAAAAATAAATATCCGAATGCTCAAAATACAAAACCAAATATTGGAAAAGAGAAAGTTATTCAATAAAAAAATTGAATAATAACAAATTCATAAACTCCAGAATATATGGGATCACATCTTCCCATTTTTGCCTCCCTCTTTGCCAACAACTTTACCACCACCACGTCCTCTAGTTCGCCCTTGGCAACACCTTCATTGGATTTACTTGTAAGAAGAGCGTTCACCAAAACACCATCACTCTTCAGTGTATCCTAATCAATCACTTCATTAGCATATGTCTTTTCCACACTGTTTCCACTATTACATGACTTCTTAGACGATGAGGATGAGTCGACTGAATCTTTAGGATCATCACGCTCACGCTTTGATAAAAGAGTTTTGATATTGCCAGAAACATCATCCGAAGACTCTTGGCTATGTGTGTTCATCAGTGATGCCTATAAATAATAAATTTTCAAGATATAGTATTGTCTCATAAATATAAAACATACATTCACATCATATAAATTTTACCTGATCGCCATACATGAGTAAACTCTGATCACCCCCATCTTCAGATTCATTCGCATCATCAACGGTGGTAGTCAAAACCTGATTGCCTTTCCAAACCTTTTCGACCTTGTATGTATTACTACCACTGTAGAGATTTTCTTTCTCAACACAAATTAGAAACTGAAAAGTCTTCCCAACCAAGTTTTGCAGTACATCAGGAACGACATATGGATCTTGTATCTATGTTGAAAAATAATAAATATTTGAGAAATGATTTTTTAATATAAAATTCATTGAAATAAAATATATAAAGTGTATAATACCTCATCGTATGTTGATGCGGTGTTGAGTGTCAACTACGTGAGGGAACAAGTTTTACCCTTAACAAAACAAATGAAAGCCGCAAGTGCACAGCTAATCAGTTGTAGTATTTAGGGATCGAATCCACAGAGATTTTTGTGCCTGGTATTCTTCTACGGTTTTTAACTTTATGTCTAGACTAAATTGGTTTTAAAGGTTGGTTGTTTTTCTCGAATTAAACTAAAGCAAAAGAAAGCAAATAAATCTATCCTAAAAAGCAAGTAAGAAAATCGAATGAAATGCAAATGGAATAAGTAAAATATCGAACTAAACAAAAATAAGGCAAGTAAAATATCGCATGAAAGGTAAATAAAGCAAGTAAATAACGAACTAAGGAAATTGAAATGCTGGTCTAAGAAAGCAAGTAAAAATCGATGGAATTGTAAACTATGGCTAAAAACGCTGAGCTTTTGGGAACTCTAAGGGATCATAATCGGTTTTAACATTAAGGTAGATAGATTGGGATTGACGGATAACAATATATGGGTTCTAGAGCTAGAGTACGGCGGTATGACTACGTCACTGTCGTGATCATAACCAACTGTTTCTCGCAACCCTGACCAGTAGGTTTCCACTCTGGCCCTGGAAGGGAGAGAACGCAAGAGCTGCACAAGACTCGTCAATACTCACGATCTCGCCGCAGGTAGGTTTCCACTCCTACGGAAAAATCGCCTGTTTCATTCTAGGGCTGATACTTAATAAAAACTTTCGCAACACTAACTATCTAGATCAGATACTAGGTGATCAATCAAGCATACATGCAATAAGAACAAGAATAAACAGAGAACAGGTCGAAATCCCAGATCTATAAACCTAGATGTCTTAATCGATTATGAGAGCCCCTTTCGGGAACCCTAAGCCCAACTCTGGATCTACTCAGACATGGCTGAGTTCGACATCATCATTGGTTTTAATAAAAGTAATGAAAAACAGTAAAGAAAAGAGATAAAGAAAGCTTCTCTATTGAAGAACTCGGACTTGAACAATCTTCTACAAAAATCTCATAAAAACGGCTAAAGGAAAAGGGTTTCTGTAAAGTATCAAAGGTTCTCCTAAAAACGACCTAAATGACATGTATTTATAGTCTCCAATACTCCATGGTCTCTAGGGTTCCGGAATTGAGGCTGAGAATGACTTTGGGCTTCAGATAAGTGGGCTTTAAGTCGGAGCTTGAATGCAGCGGTCGGGAGTGTTGTGACCGCGGCAATTGGCTTGTTGGCCGCGGTCGGGAAGCTTCTGACCGCGGCAAATAGCTTGTTGGCCGCGGTCGCGTGAGTTGCTGGCCGACTCCGCGTGGCTTCGGGGCTAATGGAATATCTTGAGATCCAACCGTTGGAATGTCTCCAAACCAAGTGTATTTGAAAGCTGGTTGATTTTTCTATAAGTTGTCCAGTTTTGAGGGTGATCAGACGGTGAGAAGGTCTTCGTCTCTCTATGAGAGTTCTGACGGTCTGCATTTATCCAAAAGAGTCTTTTTGTTCCATTTTGTGCCTCTTTATCCCAAATTACCTGAAAAGTCTTTTAAAATCCGGAAACATAGAAATCCTTTGAAAACCTTTGAAAATGGAGTAAAAACACCTGTAAAAGATATTAAAGTGATCCATAAAAATGGTCAAAATCCGGTGTTATCAACTCCCCCAGACTTAGTCTTTTGTTTGTCCTCAAACAAAACAAAGGCTAAATCTCGGCGAGAGGTTTGAAAACGCAGGAACTAAACAAAATCTCAGAGACCAAACTTCTAGACCAATATCAATCAGTATGCATCAATCGGGAATAGCCTAGAAAATTCTTACTAGCAATACAGGCATAACTAGTCCGTTAATCCGTTATGCAGAAATCTATGCACTAAGATCTAACTTCCAGTCAACTAGCTCTTAACATTCATTAAAAATCTCGGTGGTTCTCATCATAGAAAATCTAGGCAAGGCAATCTAGGCTAGGTGTAAAGAAGGATTATTTTGGGGGTATGGCTTAAAGTGTTTAAGGGTTACCTGAAGATCTGGAGGATGCAGGACATTATGCAAAACCGCAAGAGAGAATGAAGCTGTTGGTATCCACAGTTTTCAGTCACTTTCTTCTTGACATAGATTCATGGTCTTCTTCCTCAAGTTCTCTCCAAACTCCCCCAGACTTAGATTTTTGTAAATCTTTCAAAACAATAGCTCCATAAATGAATAGTTGTTGCTCATTGCTCCACAAATTTCGACAATCTAAGACTCATTAGGCTTTTTGTCCCTTTTTTCTTTTTCACGTTTTTTTTTTTTTTTTTTTGGAAAAGAAAGGGAACACCTTTAGATATAGAGTCTTAGAGAGCACGAATTTACCAGTTAATATCTGTCTTGTAAAGCTTTATTATGTTTCTGATACTCTTCCTTCCCAATTCCATTCAGTCTCTTTTGCGAGTGACTGAAAACTGCGTCGCTCCTCTTCTCTCCGACATTTTTGCACATATCTGCTGATATAAACTAAAGAGAGAATGCATGAGGATTGAAAACAAAGGTTTTGGGTTTAGGGTATGGTACCAGATAAAGATAAACTGGTCATCTAGGACGACAAAGAGTGGTAAAAGTGGGGTAAAAGACGTCCTAGATGTGTATGTCGGCGCCTGCCTAAAATCAATGATGAGAAAATTAGGTATCAATATTAAGTTCAAATAAAATGAGCTAGTATATCCTGTCAGATAGAATCTCCATGAATAGAAGTCCTCTGGTGGGAGTACTCTAGCTACCGCCTAGTCTAGTGCTAACCACAAATGAGCTATCATGCATAGTGTAGAAGTGTGCAGGTCTAAATCATCATAGTTTTGCGTCAAACATTCCTGAAAAATACTTAATGTCGAATAGGTTACATATTAAAATATAAAAAGTACTTGAAAATTAAAAGCAAAGCAGGGAAATGATTAGTACGGATAGACATCCTCCCCCAGACTTAAATCACACTGTCCCTAGTGTGAAAAAGTTGGTGATAAGATGGTGAATAAAAGCGAAATAAAATAAGATAAAAGAAAAGAAAATGATGATAGAACCGTGATGGTAGTGAAGTGCTGATCAATCACTCATCCTCCGAAGTGTCGTCTGCGAACTGGTGCTGCTCCTGTAGGAAGGTGACAACGCGCTCAAAGCGTCGTCCCTGTCTCTCAACTCTGCGCTCCAGATCGGAATGAGTATGAGATGATGTAGATGATAAGGTGTGGCCGGTCGGAATGGATGGCTGAAAATGAGCACGGGCCGCAGCTGCATCATGCCTCGCCTTGGCCACTATGTACTGGCCAATGGTGAATGGTAGACGAGGAACGGATGGCAGAAAATCATCGGATTCCGGAGTCCATCGAGGGCGTCCTCCGTTGCTCAATCTCGGGATAGATGATGAAGGTAAGCGGACTCGGTGCTCCTCAGTGCCAGTGCAATACTTGTAACCAAACCTGTCTGGATCGAAAGCGGCACGAGAGATAGTGTGATCGCGAGAGAGATAAAGTAGATCATACCAGACATCGGGAAGTGGATCATCAGATGAGAAATCAAATCCTACAGCCTGTAGTATCGCTGTAATAGCACTCCCGAAAGCTGGAGTAGCGTCATCGCAACCATGTAAATCATGCTTCACCTTTACCATATTCTGCGCTATGATCCAGGCAAAGCAAGCAAGTCGTGGATCATCCATAAACGGAATCTGAAGTGTAATGAGCTCAGTCTTCAAAACACCTCCCATGTTGGCTCTAGAGAAAATCGTGTGTGCTAAGAGTTTGTGCACAACTCTCACTGCTGGGTGGCTAAGAAGGGCTGACTTAGATCTCCCACTATCATAGGCTCCATGACCCATCTCTCTCCACAGGTTAAGATCAGGTTCATCTTCAAGGTAAATGCCATCAGTGTATGGAAGCTTAGGAGCTTCACAAACCTCGGAAATGGTGAGAGAATAAAGCTGTCTGCGGATAGAGAATGACAAGATGCCATCTGATGCTCTGGGATTCATCCTCTTCGTGTGGTGGAGTGTAACGGTTGCTAAAAGCTCACGGACTAGCTCAGGATAAGTCGGAAGGTTCAGCTCCAAGTAGGGTCTCAGCTTAAGTGCATTGATGTACCAGATCACATCCTCTCTGATTCCAAGCATCTCGAGTGTATGATAATCAATGCAAGGCATGGGTTTGATGTTCAGCTTCTTGAAACGCCTTGCATAGTCCACTCTCGGGTTTGTCTCCCTCCCAATGTATCGAATCTGTGGTGGTTCGGGAGGTGCTCGTGTTTCTCTTGAGTGTTGGAGCAATCTCATCACATAGCTTCTTCTTCTCGGTCTGGCTTGGTTCAGCATGTACTCTCCTAGAGTAGCATCGTCGGGAATATCATCGGAGCTGCCACCAGTTCGACGGCTCCTTCGGGATCTGGTTTCGTCCATTTTCTGCAAAATAAAATGATTCTTGGAAAAAGAGTGAATTTTGGATGCTAATTTTAACACATTAAGATCTGTTATACTAATACTGGTATAAAGAGATTAATTAAAACTAGTAGCAAACAAAACTGATATTAAATCAGAGAAATCAAGTAATTCATGACCAAATTCGGATTTTTGATGTCCTCAACATAGAAATCTTCTAAAAATCGGTTTTTATGAGCAATTTCCATGTGAATTCTAAAGATTACCTAATACTAATCACTAATCACACAAGACTAAATCAAATTCATCAATTTTGCTGTTCCAAATTCGATTTTTATGAACCATGTAGAATCCAAATTTCAAAAATCTCAATTCCTCTTAAGCTAGGTGATAAAATCGATTTTTAGATAACCTAAATGGATAATCTAATGGATAATCTATCATTCTTAAGCTATTTCCACCATCAATAGACCAAGATTTTGGGTTTTTAAAGAAAACCCTAAGTTCAAAATCGAGTAAGAATGGTGAGTTTGAGGTTCATACCTTGCTGGAAAGAGAGAATTGATGGCAGAATTGAAATCAGCTTTGAAAAAGAGTGAGGTTTGAGCCAAAAATCTCTTAAAAAGCTTAAGAATTGAAAAATGTGTTCTTTCTCCTAAATCTCTATGTCTTTTGGAGGAGAAGAGAAGAAATAGTTTTGATCCAAAAAGTTTGTTTCTTTTCTTTAAAAAGCGTTTTTGAAGCAAAAACGGAAAATTTCTGGAAATTTTTACGTTTACGGGAACTTACCTTTTCTGGTTTGCACATTAGGAAAGTTTAAAACTTACGGAGGATCTTTTCGAGTTTTACCAGGAACATTTCGGGAAACACCGGGAATCAACGAAAAACGTCACAAATCCGCGACATCACCTCAACGACCAACGGCCGCGGTCAGGAGACGCGCGACCGCGGTGGATGAGGGCTCGGCTGCGGTCACATTCACGGTGCCGCGGTCGATGCACCTTTGGCCGCGGTTCCGTCTGTTGCGACCGCGGGTCTTCCTCCTGCGGCCTATTGTCCAATCTTCTCGTCTTTGCCGGGCCGAGCAGATAAAGACCTACCTTTTCTCCTTGGTTTTTCTAATTTTCTGATATTTTTTTTTTTGTGTTTTTTTTTTATAAAATACCTAAAACTTAAAAAAGAAAAAGAAAGCATAAATTCTAAAAAGGAAAAAAAACTAAAAGAAAGAGTACCTAAATGGGTTGCCTCCCATTAAACGCTTTTGTTTTAAGTCATTTAGCTCGACGTAAGCATGAGGAATCATGCTGATTTGAATGGCACTCCACTTGATGTGCCTTTGTCACTTCTGGTTGGTGGAGGTTTTACTTCTTCTCCTTGAAGAGAAGTCTTCTTACCTTTAATCTTTTTTCGGACTTTAATGTTGTTCAGAACCCTTTTTGTGTTTTCGATCAGCTCCTGGATTTGGTCCTCACTAGTTTCTGTTGCATCTGGTGGAATGATGATCTTGATCTTTGCAAAAGCTTTCGGCTTTTCCTTTTCTTTCTCTTTTGGCCTGTTTCCTTTGCTTGGAAATTCATCTAAGATAGTAGGATAGTACCTTTTTCTGTCCACATTGAGGAAAACAGCATGCCGGTTTGCGATCGATAATTGCTCCTACTGTAGCTAGGAATGGTCTCCCGAAAATGAGTGGCCTCTCCTTGTCTTTATCCATCTCCAGGACTTGGAAATCTGCTGGAAAAATCTTATCTCCCACTAGAACTTGTAGATCATGAATAGCCCCTTCAGTATCTTTTTGAGATGAATCTCCAAAGATAACCTTAACCGTCGATGTCCTTAAGGTTTTTATGCCCAATTTTTCGGCAAATGTCTTAGACATGATGTTGACATTGGCTCCGGAATCGCACAGGCAGTCTGTAAACTTGATTCCTGAAATGAAACACTGGAAAACAAAACGTCCCGGATCATCGGCTTTTGTAAGCCTTTGAAACGGTGATCGTTCAGGTACCTTAAACGGTGGCTGCTTGGAATCGATATCCTTGTACAGTGGTACAAAGATTGGGGTTTCTTCTTTCTTTTCATCGGTTCCGACCTCTTCTTCGGGCAATGTGGTTATGGCGTTGCAAAACTTCTTAGGGTTATCTTCAACACTCCCCGGAAGACTCCACTTTGCCTCTTCATAGAATCGGCTGTTTGGGCAACTTGCACATCTAACTTTTTTACGTGCGAAGATAAAGATTCAAACTTACCATTCAGATCATTGTACATGCAGTCCAATTTCACGTTTACGTCTTTAGATGTTTTTTCGTTCGTCATAACGAGCTATTGGATTGACTGTTCAAGTCTACCGATTTGTGAAGCTAGCTGGTTCGTCGTGACTCCCTGCTGTTGTACAAATTGATTATTAAAATCCGTACCTTGGTAGTTATATGGCTGTCGCGGTTGATATGGTACTATTCCTCCAAAGTTTCCACCTTGAAACTTGTTTTGGAAGGATTTTTGCTGAGTGGGTAGTACTGGTCTTGAGGATTCTCCACATTTGGATTGCGGTAAGAGAGATTGTTGTAATTTGCATTCCGGAAGTTGTTGTTGAAGTTGTTGTTGAAGTTGTTGTTGGAGCGATTTTGGTATGGCACCAGTGCTCCTACGTAGTTCACATCTTCTTCTTGAAATGCTTGATTAATGTGATCGATATCACTAGGTCCTTCATCTTCTGCGCCATTGTTGGTCTCACAAGCATGGATCGGGTGATTGTTGCTCTTCAGAAGCTGGCTCACCATGTTCTTCAACTCGGTTATGTCCTTGTTGTCCGTTCCGGCTTGCTTCATTGATCGATCATATTCAGGACAATCATTGCTATTGGCTTGAGCCAAATTTTCGATGAGAGCTCTTCCTTGAGTTATCGTCTTTTGCCCAAAATCTCCATTGCTAGCTGTATCAAGTGAAAGTTTGTATTTTGGTTGCAAACCTCGGTAAAATGTGCTCAGCAGGCTTGATCCATGAAATCCATGGTGAGGGCAATCACGTTCATACTCCTTAAAACGTTCCCAAGCTTCATAGAAAGATTCAGTTGACCCTTGTTGAAAGGTTGAGATCTTCGTTCTCAAATTGTTCGACCTTGACTTAGTGTAGAAGTGGTTCAGGAAAGCAGTTCTACATTCTTCCCAATTAGTAATCGATCCTGCAGGCAAAGACTTCAACCAACGGTGAGCTTTATCTGCTAATGAAAAAGGGAACAACTTACACTTTAAATAGTCAGGTGGAACTTGGTTTGTTCTCATCATGCTGCAAATTTCTTCAAAAAGCTCGATATGGTCCATTGGATGCTCAGAAGGAACTCCATGGAACTGGTTTTGCTTCACCAATGAGATGATTTGAGGCTTGACTTCAAACTCATTCCGGTTTGGAAATGGTACTTGAATTGCAGATCGATTCTGAAAATTTTGAGTAGGTGCATCAAAATCAGCTATGCGATGGTTCCTGGCTTGTCTTCGGTGTTGATTTGCTGGCGGAATGGGGCGGTGAACGCGTTCATTCGGCTGCATTGCTGGGTGGTCACCATCGGCTATATTGATGGGTGGATCAAGGTCTTCACGTCCTTTTCTCTCTCGGTTCTGGTGGTTTCTTGGAAGAACCTCATCCTCCTCTCCATCTTGTCGAGCATGATCACCTTCTATGTGATCATTCTCTTTGTTTTCTCCATGTTCGGACCCGTCTTGGTCCATATTTAAATTTCGATTAATAGGATCTCCAGGCTGGTCGTCGTTGGCCATTCCTTGCGTTCGTCTAAGTCTTCGAAGTTCTCTTTCGTGTCTGTCTATCTCGTCTAGAATTGGAATGTCTCCTGCAGGTCTACGCCTGGTATTCATGCAATTCAGAGAAAGAAAAAAGAAGGGAAAGATAGTTCAGAAAAACTTTAAGAAAGAACTAGAGATCAGGTGTCTAGAACAGAAGTTAAAACAAGAAAAATAGCAAAAGGCAGCGAAACAAATCCCCGGCAACGGCGCCAAAAACTTGATGCGGTGTTGAGTGTCAACTACGTGAGGGAACAAGTTTTACCCTTAACAAAACAAATGAAAGCCGCAAGTGCACAGCTAAGCAGTTGTAATATTTAGGGATCGAATCCACAGAGATTTGTGTGCCTGGTATTCTTCTACGGTTTTTAACTTTATGTCTAGACTAAATTGGTTTTAAAGGTTGGTTGTTTTTCTCGAATTAAACTAAAGCAAAAGAAAGCAAATAAATCTATCCTAAAAAGCAAGTAAGAAAATCGAATGAAATGCAAATGGAATAAGTAAAATATCGAACTAAACAAAAATAAGGCAAGTAAAATATCGCATGAAAGGTAAATAAAGCAAGTAAATAACGAACTAAGGAAATTGAAATGCTGGTCTAAGAAAGCAAGTAAAAATTGATGGAATTGTAAACTATGGCTAAAACGCTGAGCTTTTGGGAACTCTAAGGGATCATAATCGGTTTTAACATTAAGGTAGATAGATTGGGATTGACGGATAACAATATATGGGTTCTAGAGCTAGAGTACGGCGGTATGACTACATCACCATCGTGATCATAACCAACTGTTTCTCGCAACCCTGACCAGTAGGTTTCCACTCTGGCCCTGGAAGGGAGAGAACGCAAGAGCTGCACAAGACTCGTCAATACTCACGATCTCGCCGCAGGTAGGTTTCCACTCCTACGGAAAAATCGTCTGTTTCATTCTAGGGCTGATACTTAATGAAAACTTTCGCAACACTAACTATCTAGATCAGATACTAGGTGATCAATCAAGCATACATGCAATAAGAACAAGAATAAACAGAGAACAAGTCGAAATCCCAGATCTATAAACCTAGATGTCTTAATCGATTATGAGAGCCCCTTTCGGGAACCCTAAGCCCAACTCGGGATCTACTCAGACATGGCTGAGTTCGACATCATCATTGGTTTTAATAAAAGTAATAAAAAACAGTAAAGAAAAGAGATAAAGAAAGCTTCTCTATTGAAGAACTCGGACTTGAACAATCTTCTACAAAAATCTCATAAAAATGGCTAAAGGAAAAGGGTTTCTGTAAAGTATCAAAGGTTCTCCTAAAAACGACCTAAATGACATGTATTTATAGTCTCCAATACTCCATGGTCTCTAGGGTTCCGGAATTGAGGCTGGGAATGACTTTGGGCTTCAGATAAGTGGGCTTTAAGTCGGAGCTTGAATGTCGCGGTCGGGAGTGTTGTGACCGCGGCAATTGGCTTGTTGGCCGCGGTCGGGAGTGTTGTGACCGCGGCAATTGGCTTGTTGGCCGCGGTCGGGAAGCCTCTGACCGCGGCAAATAGCTTGTTGGCCACGGTCGCGTGAGTTGCTGGCCGACTCCGCATGGCTTCGGGGCTAATGGAATATCTTGAGATCCAACCGTTCGAATGTCTCCAAACCAAGTGTATTTGAAAGCTGGTTGATTCTTCTATAGGTTGTCCAATTTTGAGGGTGATCAGACGGTGAGAAGGTCTTCGTCGCTCTATGAGAGTTCTGACGGTCTGCATTTATCCAAAAGAGTCTTTTTGTTCCATTTTGTGCCTCTTTATCCCAAATTACCTGAAAAGTCTTTTAAAATCCGGAAACATAGAAATCCTTTGAAAACCTTTGAAAATGGAGTAAAAACACCTGTAAAAGATATTAAAGTGATCCATAAAAATGGTCAAAATCCGGTGTTATCATATGTCCCTTTTAAAATTTCATCAACAGATTGGTTAACAATATCCTTTGCATTTGAATCAAAAAGAAAACATTTGATCTTGCTCATGTTGTCCATTACACAAAGATGGAGTTTGTATCTACAATATAAGTTAAATGTAAACATGATTATATGTTTTTGGCAAACAAATTGTTATTTAGTAATTTATAAAATTTAGTTACCTCGCACTGACAGATGAAACTTTGGCATCACATGTTTCACATGAATAAAGCTTCTTAGTTTTATCACAAAATTTCTCGTCTTTGCGTTTTGGGATTTTGTAGACTTTTTTCCCACACTTAGTGCAAACCAAGTAAAACCATGACTAATCTGTATCAACCGCGTATATACAGTACACATGATTTTATATTTTCCAACCTGAATATTTAAAAATAGAACAGTCACCATAATTGCATAAACTCTATCGATAAATTAACACATAAAAGTTAAGGTTTGAGTTATACATTTAATTTAGTCGATACCATATATAAGGTTTTATACCCTTTAAGTATTTTATGTTATTAGATTTATATTAAAAAATCATTTTTCAAAGACATATCATTTTATCAACATATAATAAAGTTATGACGACTTTGTTATATACCTCCAGATAATCTTGCAGTTCAGCAATAGTCACCATTGGAAACTGATCAAAATTACTCTCACCATCATAAAAAATCCTCTGATGTGGCTTGCTACTCAAGAAAGTAATATTTCCGTCATTTGCAGGTAAACTTCATATTGGAAAACAATTATTATTAATAATCACATTGTCAAAATATGTGTTTGATATATAAATAAATTGTTTACCTATTTTTGAAATCAATGACATCTGGATCGTGAAGATCTATGAGCACCTTAGAGGTTTGGAAAGAACTGGTAATTTGACGTTCACCTATGATAATTTAAACAAATAATCAAAATGCATTTTATTTTATGTTGAAATAAAAATTTTGTAATTAAATATTTTTACCTCTAAACACATTGATTTTCTCAAAACGGATTACAATGATGACACCACGTTCGCCAACATTCTGAAAAGCTGAATAGACTTGCTCGCCAAATTTACCCCAAAGTGTGCATGGTAAGCACTCCTCTCTACATATAATACGGTTCAATTAGATTAGAGTAAATATTTTAAAGAATAAAAAACATTAACCGTATATACTCACTTCGCATTACACAAGTCGAACTCAAGCTTGCTTGTGTCCTTGTTCATTACAGGGATTGTTTCAAGTTCACGTACACTTTCAACTCGTCCAATAACATCTGGTATTTTGAAAAATGACGTCAGATGTATACGTATATAAATGTAATAAACTAACTATATAGATAAATAGAAACTCACCGATCAAAAAACTTGTACTTGTGGAATCGTTCAAGATTGTATCATAATCTAAGAACTCAAAAAATCGACTGTCAGATCGATTAGCACTTTTGGTGACAACAGTGGATGAAATGAAGAACATCTTGAATTGATGCTTTGTGGCCCAGTATTGACCGGATGCCTGGTTCAATGAAAAGTTCTCGATGAACTTTCATTCACCGACAACCATCAATCGCTCAAAGCGATGCAACAGGTTTTTCTTGACGGTGGCGTGGATTTTGGTACCCTGAAAATAAAAAATGTTTATATGTAAACCAGTAATAGTTAGTAGTACGAAAATGTAATTACACATTCACTTGATCATACCATTTCATCTGCGAGAATGATTTCGAGAGACCTTCACTTGCACCTTCCACCCAGTCTTGAATGGCTTTAAGTCAGCCAAAGGGGTTAACCTCATGTTGGAAGCCATTGCAAAGAATTGAATTGAAGTAAAAGTTAATAAAGTTGTAGTTGATGTAGAGTGAAATGGAATACGGTAGTGTCGTATTTATAGTGAAACAATCTAGGGTTTTCGCAATACCGTTGAGCTGTATGTAATCTGGCGGCCAAGTATATTTTTCTCAAATTAAATTGATCACAATATTGATTGGAAATAGTGAATCCTAAATTTTTTGTAAAGTAGTTGTTATTGAGTATCGATACGGTGATGCAAAATAAATGGGATAGTATTCAATAACAAACTAATAGAATATTCTCCTAGATTGAGATTTGGCTATAGCTCAAAATAAAATTTTAGGATTTTATACAATGCCGTTAAGAGGGAAGATACATTGGCGGCTAAGTATATATGTTCAAATTTAAATTTATACAATATTTTGGCAAATAACTAAATACGTCATTCTTGGAAATTGTTATTATTGTGTTAATAATCAAGTATGCGAGAAAAAAGATTTGAAGATTTGTATATTTTCTCTTATATTTTAAATTCAAGATTCTCTCATGCATAAAATGTTCTTAATATGTAAATATATTTATTGCGATATCTATTTCATTTATCCCGATTATTAAAAGCTAAATATTTCAAAGGGATTACATCTTCAAAAATAATGAATTGCCTAAAATAAAAAATGGGTCAAATTAAAGGATCTGCGTCCTTTTAAACGGATCATTTTAAAAGGACGCGGATCCTCTTTGGTTTGAGTTTTTTTTTTGTTCGTGGGATACATTTTTATACAATGACATTCATTGTAATATACCACCTAACACCGAAATCATTTTCCTAAATGTACTTCTCCTTTAATATTATAAGATAAGAGAAATTATAACAGCATATTAAATTAACCAGCTCTTTAATACACTATGGTTTGTTCACAACACAGTATAAACAACAAAATTTTACAGTGGATCGAAAGGACAATATATAATTTTGGTTAAGGCAAAAGTTTTTATACCTTTAGTTTCTTCTGGAAGTTGCGACGGCGAACGAGGCCGTCTCATCATTCACATTCTTGCCCGAAAGCTCCTCAAGAGACTTGCCTTTAGATGCCGGCACTAAAAACGTCATGATCATACCAACAAAGTTAATAACACCAAAAAAAAAGTTCTTGACACCAATACTCGGTGGGTATCCTGCGTCCATCTTGGTCTTATCCTTTTACTGAGTCAGGTATAAGAATCCAAATGCTCCCACGATAGCTCCCGCCTTACCCGCCGCAGCTGATATTCCATGACAAGTGGATCTCAACCTAGCTGGGAAGATCTCGGCTGGAAAAACAAATATAGTTGCATCTGGACCGAAGTTTGCAACGAAGAAAGTTAGAGAGTAAATAATGACTAATCCGATGTGGTTGTCCGGTTTGATCCAGTGTTCATTAGGGAAAAAGCTATAGCGAACATAAATATGGTCATGAAGAAGAATCCCATCAGTTGGATCGCAAATCTTCCCAATTATATGGGACGGTACTACAGAGCGTGATGAGGGTTTGAGCCCTACCGATCTTGTAAACCTCTTGGATGGCATTCATCGTAGCCGCATTTGGGATCCATCCGATCGTGGAAGAAATATCTTTCTGAAATAAGGTTTGGCTGTAAAACATGATGTCAAGCAAAAACCAAGTTGAGCTGGTTCCTAAGAGAGGAAGTCCTGGCTGATCTAGAAGAAAAATTAGTTGGGACATAAGTTTATAAACAGGAAAAAAAAAGTTGGGGGCAAATTATTTTTTTACCACTAAATTAAAATTATTTTGATTGAATTTGCATAAATATTTTAAGAAAAAAAATTTTTTTTAAAAAAAAAGTAGGGGGCACTTGACCCCATTCTTCCTTTATTACATCCGCCCCTGAAAGTCCATGTCGTCTAAGGAACTCCTTGAAAAACAATCCATATTTTATTTCTAAACAATACATAGTTAAGCTTAGGGTCTCTAACAATCTTTTAATTTCTTCCTCAGCTTCAAGATCCACTTGCAAAACTTTAGCCATGTCTTGTGTGGCTTGTTTGATGTTTTTGGCAACTAAAGCGGTGTAGCGAGCAGTTTCTGACATTTTCATTAGCCAGTAATAGGTCATAGCCGCGGGAAGATTTTCAACCATAAGGATGATACGCCATAAGTAATCAGCTTAAGGTACGGTTGAGCCAACATGGTATACACAACAGATTTCTGATGAGAATTGGTGATCGAAAATGCTCGAGAATATTAACGCAACGATACCTTCAGCCAAGATCCCAACCCTTGCACAGTGAACACGGACTACAGTGAACGTACCACAAATCGTTTTGTTCCCATACTCCGACATGATCGTTGCTGAAAGTGTGCACCTATACCAATTCCAAGCCAAAACCTTTTTGCCACAGCTGCGGAAAAAATTGACAATATACACAAATAAATTATTTTTGCATGTTAAAAGTCACTAATGGTCTTCAGGTGTCATTAATATATCTATATATTTCGTCCGTTTTAACTTTCAACACAATTATCTTAAAAAAGGTTGATATATATTCAGAATTTTCTTATAAAGTTTATTATATCCGTAAGTCTATTATATCTAGGCCTGGAATTATTATCCGGTATCCGGTCCTATCCGATCCGTAAAAACCAAATATCCGTGTAGTTCGGATTCAGATCTGAATAGTAAAATTAAGTATTTGGTTATTTTGGATACAGATCCAGATAATAGAAAATTTTAAAACCGGGTATCCGTTATCCATTTGTTAAATATTTATTTCTTTTTGATAATATTTATTCATTTTTAAAAATTAACTGTAAAATTATTTTTGGTTTAACTCATACATATGATTGAAATTCATATTGCATGATAATTTTCTATTTCAGATTTGAGAGAAGAACATGAAAATGGATAGCATATGGACAAGAAGATAAATTAACTTCTCTATTACTATTTTCTCTTTTGCTATCTAAACTTTTAAACTTTGTGCTATTTGAATGCTACTTGAATGCTTTTAAATTTTTGCTATTCATAACTTTTGCTATGATGATACATTTTAATTATCTATGTTATCGCATTATAATTTAAAAAATTGAAGATTTTTTTTAAATCAGCAAAACCGGATATCCGATCGGATATCCGTAAATATTTGGTTCAAACCGAATATCCAGAGTTTTCGGATCCGGATAGTAAAATTGATTATCCGGTGGATCCGGATCTGGATTCGGATACCTTGATAAGTCCGGATATCCGGCTCCGTTCTAGCCCTAATATATCTGTTAATAACTTCAATACAATATCCATAGTTAAAAGTTAAAAAAAAAACTCATTCAATTATTTTCTCAACTTAATTACAAGATTGTAAAAAGAAATTCAAATTTCACTTAAATATTGGATTCGTAAAATAAAAAATACAGTAAACTTTTATAAATTAATAATGTGAGGACCATGATATTTTATTAATTTATTGTGATACTAATTTCATTACAAATTAATAATTATTAATTTTTAGAGAAAATTTATTTTTCACCCATCTTTTCCTAAAACTTTATTTCAAATGAAGTTATATTTAAAAATTTAAACTCATATGCTTATAAAATAACATGCATAAACTTAAAATTATGATAACTAGTTATAGCAATCCCAATAGAATAGTTATCTCTATTTATTAATTCTGGAATAAATTATCTATGTAATAATATAAATGTTCATTAGTACAAAATTTATAAAAAAAAATATGGCTATTATCCTTATTGTTGGTGCTGAAACTGAAGATAATACCATAATATATTTCGAAACAATTACGCGTAAGAAAATCAATTATCACATCTAACATTTTTCATAAATTTTGAATGGAGATACAAAAAAGAACATTAAAAGCTATTGATGTAAATCAATAAAGAGATGATTTTCAATAAAATTTTAAACTTAAATAAAAACAAAAAAGATTAACTATATTTTAGTCTATACATATATATACTTAAATTTTCAAAAATTATTAATTTATGTTTATATTGGGACCATTTATTTACATAGGAGTTTCAAAAAAATTATTATCTAATTATCTTATCGAATTTGATGGATTTTTACACTGGCCCGACTGGGACCAGAAAAATTTATTAATTTATAGTGATTATTAATTTATCGAGTATTAATTTATAGAGGTTCTAATTCTGAACGTAAAATGAATGTGAAATATCATTTAAAAGAATCCAATATAAAAGAAATATAAAATAAAATAAAAAATAAAATAAAAATTCGTTTAGTACCTGAAAAAGCAAAGAGTTGTCATGACATTTTTACATTTTACCAAGAAAAAAAGAGTTGTCATGACGCCCTTGGAACTATTTCCAAAGGAGAGATCGGAGGCGATAGAGCAAAGGACCATCAAAATCAAAGTGATTCTGTAAACATTTTTCCGGCCTAGTTGTCTCCAAGCCACCCAAAAAAACGTTGACCCATAAGTGTCTCACACAAAGCCACACCATTGACAGCGGCCACAACTTATGGCAGGAGTGTTCCAGGCTTTTCTGCTCCTTGTGGTAGTAAATGCGACCTAAGATCTTTGTGAGCAACGAGATACAAAAAAAGATTGTAAGCATCAGTGAAGAAACCCAATCCAGCGATAACAATCTCCATGAAATGGTAAACCTGTGTTTTGGCTACATCGAGTACCTTGAGCACTCCTTGGAAGATCAATTTTGGGATTATTGTGTATTAGTATGAGGATATGTTCAGTAATTTCTAATTCGATGAAGGGTCGAATTAAAAGTTGTTTCTATATATAAATAGAAAGTTTTGATTCCATTACAATCCTAACAAGAAAAACACAAAAATTTTTGCATCCAATCACCTCCAGCTATTCAGGGTTTGTTGTAGAAAAACCATTCTCAAAATTTAAAACATAAACCATGGATCCAAAAGATACGCTTGCGCTTCTGTTCTTATGAATCATGAACTCATCTGTTATAGTAGTTTATTAAAAAATAAAACCTACAATTGGTATCATAGCATCATGTTCAGGTTCTGTTTAATATTTAGGCTATTGTTAATTAATTCAGAATTATTTTGGTGAAAATTTTAGATCATTGAATCTGATTATTGCTCATAAGGTTTTGTTTTCTAGAAATTTTATTTAATTTTTATCAAAATTTTCTGTGAGCAATTTCTTGGATCAATTTTGATATAAATCTCTGAAACTTATTGAGCAAAATTGAGCAAAATTCAGATCTGGTTCGCGGCCTGGTGGCTGTGAGTTTTTTTTTCAAAACCCTACAGTCAGAAGGTTGAAGAAAAGGGTAATTTGGTTTTTCATGTTGTTGATTTAATGAAACACATTATTTCATTTATTGAGATTTTCTTTTGGGCTTGACCCAAATTAAGAAGAAGAAACCATAAGGTATGGACTGCAGGTTCATTGGCAAAATTAAAAGAAGGAAAATAAAGAGGAATAGGACTATAGTTTTTTTTTCAACCACTATGCCGCTGTATTATTCTTGCATATAGAGCCCATAAACTTTTAGTTATACATTTGCGCAAGAATAAAATTAAATTCTTAATAAATAGATAAATTAGATTATGCAAGTTAAATATTTGTATTGGGTAAAGTAACTTCTATAGTGGATATTTTTTTATGGATAATATTAAATATTGTGTATGTATTTTAATGCGAATATTAAATCACTCAGAGGTAAATTTGTATTTCGCCGAATTACGGAGATAATTGTGATGATAAACATGTGATGATTATTAGAAATAATTATGTGAATGATAAAGATTGTTCTCTTTTTTTTAGCAAATTTCGCTACGGTATCTACAAACTTATGATCAATTCCAACTCTTAGTGGTTCCAATTTCAAGGAGTAGAAAAGTAAAGTTAAGATCGTTCTTGAGTGTATGGATCTTGATCTTGCGTTAATTAGGATGGAATCACTTGCTTCTCATATAGATACCAGCGCTGTTGGGGATAAGGCAACTTATGAGACATGGTAACGTTCTAATCGCATTGGTCTAATGATCATTAGAGACACTATTCCAGAAACCATTAGAGGTGATGAGGAGGTCATAGATCTCAAACAGTTCATTGCGGAGATGGATTTGCATTCTAAAAGTGATTATATAGTTAACATCTCTAAAGTTCAGGCCAAAAGGATTAAAACTAAGGTTATTAAAAATATTGCTGCTAAAGGTCCAATCCAAGAAGAACAGACCAAAGTTGAAAACATATGTTTCTTTTGTAAAGAAAATAGACACATGAAGAAAGAATTCCAAAAGTGTCACACACTATATAAGGCCATATTTTTCGCTATGGTCTGTTCTGAGTTGAATTTAGTTGAAGTACCTAGAAATACTTAGACTCAAGTGCAACTACTAACATTAGTGTTTCACTACAGGATTGCCTAAGATATCAAAATCTAACTGAAGCTGAAAGACACATTCATGTGGCAAATGGAACTTTGGTATATGTGGAGGCAATTACACATTTAAAAAAAAAAATTCAGTACTAATTGTTTTCTGGATTTGAAAAGGCGACTTGATTCAGGAAAAATTTGGTTCCTGGTCTTTATTTAGACTAGTCTGGATATTTTTGTGTATCAGGGAATGGAAAAGTGGTTGTGTCTTTAGATTTAATTGTGATTGGGACCGGTACTCTTCTGGAAAATCGTAGTCTTTACATGCTACACACTATAGATTCTCGTGATGACGGCTTAAGCGTTGAATCAAGGGGTACTAAACGTAAGTTAGACAATGTAAGTTCAGGAACTTTGTGGCTGAAGCACCTAGGTCACATCTCTCGGAACAGAGTTGAGTGACTTGTGTCCAATGGCATTTTGAGTTTTGTTGACTTTACAAATTATGATACCTGTGTGGATTGCATTAGAGGAAAACAAACTAAAAATAAGAAATTGGGTGCATACAGAGCTACGGATGTCCTTGAATTGATACATACAGACATTTGTGGACCATTTCCTACAACATCTTGGAACGCTCACCAATACTTAATATCATTCATTGATGACTAGTATCGGTATTCATACTTCTTTTTTATTCATGAAAATGCAGAGTCTATAGACGTGTTCAAACAGTTTAAGGCCGAAGTTGGGAACCAACTTGAGCAAAGGATAAAGTCTGTCAGATCTGAACATGGTAATGAATATTATGGTCGGCATGACGGTTTAGGTGAACAGCATTGAAGACCATTTGCTAGATACCTAGAGAAGTGTTAAATTGTTCTCCAATACATTATGCCTGGGTCTCCCAGTATGAATGGTGTATCGGAAAGATGCAATCGCAGTCTTAATTAAGGACATGGTAAGGAGTATGATTTTTCATTCCACTTCACCTGAATCACTTTGGGGAGGGGCACAAAAACTGTAGCTTACATTCTTAATAGAGTACCAACTAAGGCAACTGCAAAGACACCTTAGGAGCTTTGGACTGGTAGAAAACCTAGTCTGAAATATTTTTACATTTGGGGATGTCCAACTGAGGCTAGGCCTTATAGGCCATTTGAGAAGAAGTTGGACTTCACAACTGTGAGCAGTTAGTTTGTTGGTTATTCTGAGTGATTTAGGGGCTATAAGTTTTATGATCCCACACAGAAGACTATTTTTTAGACGGGAATAATCACATTTTTTTGAGGATTTTGAATTTGGAAGGAGAAATGAAGTTAAGAACATCATTTTTGAAGAAGAATTAATTTTGGTTCCTAATCTGGTTCGTATAGTTGCTTTGGACAAAGAAAATTTGGAACCTCAAGTTGATATTGAAGTTCTTTCTCCAAATTAAAGATGTTATCAAACCTGAAGGTTAAATTCAAAATCCTCAAGAGATGGTGCAACAAGAACATGTGCATTTGCAGCGATCCATTAGCGAAAGAAGACTATTCGAGATGATTACACAGTACTTATGGAACAAGAGCGAATTAAACCCAATTGGAAGATGATCCTATCAACTTTCATGAGGCCATGGACAATTCTAATTCAGATAAGTGGGTCAAAACTAGTGAAAAAAAGTATCAGTCAATGCTAGACTAACGTTTGGGACCTTGTCTAGTTACCAGAAGGAAAGAAACCCTTAGGTTGCAAATGAAATTTAAGACCAAACTGGACTCAAGTGGTAATGTGGAGAGATATACAAGGCTCGTCTAGTAGCTAAAGGATATACTCAAAAAGAAGATATTGACTACAAAGAAAGATATTTTCCAGTTTTATCAATGGAATCTTTTAAGACAATCATGGCTCTTGTCTCAATCAATACCCTAAAGGAAATTTGGAAATTCAGAAACTGCAGAAGATGCCTTATGCATCTGTAGTAGGAATTCTGATATATGCTCAAGTTTCTACGCATCCGGATTTAGTGTACATTGTTGGAGTTTTAAGCAGATACTTAATTAATCCAGGTTTGGACCATTGGAAAGCACCCAAAAAATTCATGAGGTACCTGCAGAGAACAACAGATTATATGCTCACTTATCAGAGATCAGATCATTCGGAGATCATTGAGTATTCTGATTCTGACTTTGATGGATGTTGAGATAGTAGAAAGTCTACATCAGGTTTTGTTTTTCTATTGGCCGCTGGAGCTATTTTTTGGCGTAGTGGTAAACAATCACTTATAGCTTCTTCCACAATGGCGGCAGAATTTGTAGCAATTTACAAGGCCTCAAATCAGGCACTTTGACTGAGGAATTTTGTCACAGGGCTGCGAATTCTTGAGGGAATTGAAAGACCATTGAAGTTATATTGTGACAATAAGTCAGCTGTTTTTACTCCAATAACAATAAAAGCATGACAAAGTCAAAGTTTATTGACATCAAGTTCCTAGTTGTGAAGGAGAAGGTACAGAGAGCTGAGATTTCTATAGAACACTTAGGGACAAACTCCATGATAGCAGATCTCTTACAAAAGGTATTCCACCAAAGGTCTTTCATGAGTATACTGCTCAAATGGGTGTTTCAGTGTTCGAGGATCATTTGGTTTAATGGGAGTTATCATTTGTTTTTTTTTTGTTCTATGTTTTGGTTGTTTTATGCACATTATTTTCTGATCAGAAGTAAAGCTTTGGATTACATCTATACACTAAATTACAAGATTTCAATAAAATAGGACCACTTGAAAATGGACATGTATTTATCACCATCATGTGATTTTCATGTCATACTTTTCATAATTGATCTATGTTATTTGGCTATACTGATTTCAGTGATCATAGAATGTTTAATTATGATTGTTATAACAAATCTATGTTGCTATAGTCAAGGAAAAGATTTTATATACTCTCAGATGTAATATCATGGAATTTTTTAGCTCTCATAAAATCTATCATATTTTCAGGATACATATATGATCCAGTGAAAAATTGTAAGATCTATTTTGGGGTCAGAGAATTAATTAATATGTTAAGGCCACTAAGTGGTCATTTTAGAATCAAGTTAATAACTAAGGGGCATAAGTGTTTTAGAAATTTAATGTAAAGATAAGTTCAGTAATTTCTAATTTGATAATTGGTCATACTAAAAATTATTTTTATATATAAATAATAGGTTTTGGTCCCAAAGATAACTTTAACAAGAAATACAAAAACAGTTTTCATATCCTATAATTTGAGACCTTCAATTATTTGTGGAAGAAATATTTCCAAACCCAAAATAAAACTTAGAATCCCTAACAACTTCTAACTAGATTCTATTACGTGCATCTGCACAAAACTATTTTTAATTTATCAAAATTTTGTAATATAATTTATGTTTTTTGTTTTTGTTTAGATATAATTTTTAATAACTGGTAAATACTTTTTCTGTTTCTATATAATTTGTTTCTATTAATTTATTATTTCTAGTATAAATATATGATCGCGGTTACAAAAACAAATTATTCTAACCTGTTTTTTCATATTAATCCAAAAATACAACGTTAATAAAAACGTCATTATAACATATCTAATTATATTAATAAAAAAGAACCGCAATTATTAAAATATGATTCTAACCCATCCATTTATATTATTTGTATATTTTATATATTTTAAGTTTGAATATTTAAAATTTTAGATTCATTTCATAAAACTTACAATAATATATCATTTTCATTTTTTCATTGAAAATATTATTTAAATTTAAATATTTAAATTAAATCTAAATTAATATCTAATTTTATTATTTTTGTAAAAATATTATAATAATTTATTTTATGATTTTTGATAAATAATGCAACCTATATTTAAAGAAATCTATAACAAATCTAAATTCAAATTTAAATTTTCGAATTTATTTTAAAATATATTTAAAATATATTATTTTATTTATATTACATTAAATTGACTTGTTTGGTAACATAAATAAGACCTTCTCGAATAAAATTCCCTGAGTGTAGTGGTCCGATGTCTCAATCCGGCGGTCCATAAAGTTGGTGGCTTGCTAAAGGCTCTCCCCCTGATTTGGGATCTAGAAGACAAGGTGAGGGGCAGAGTTGTGGGAGACAACCGATTTCAGTTCATTTTTGGATGCGAGAGAAACCTGAACCATGTTCTTGTTAAAGGACCATGTTCTTGTGAATGTACCGTGGTTCATTTTTGAATGTGATCGATGGTCTCCAACTCCTGGACCAGATTATTTGAATCTAATTCCCTTCTGGATTAGAATTAAGGTTTGCCAGTGCATCTACTGAAGAATCAAGTAGTAGACAGTTTGATTTTCCCGTTAGGTAGAGTGGATGGTATTGAGCTTCACGCGAAAAACTCTACTTATGTGGAATATGTTAGAGCACATGACTGGCTCCCTGCTGATCAACCCTTGCAGTTTAGGAAACGTGCAAGGTTCCACACTGGAGAAAATATTCTTACGGAACTCATCTATGAGAAGCTCCTGAATGCTTGCTTTCTATGCAAGATACTCACTCATGACCAAGCGGCATGCTCCTATAATATTAGTGAAGGAAAGAGTCAAAGCTTGGAGGCTCCTAGAAGATCCAGCTCAAAGAGAGAAGGGGAGAAAACTCGATCTAAAGGAAAAGGAAAGGAGATTGCTGTGGAGAAAAACGTGAAAAGTGGAAGTGAAAAAAGTTCCTCTTCTTTGGCGGATATCAGGACTTCCAGACGAGGAGTAAAAGAGAGGTTACACTGGAACCAATCATCTTCACACATGGTAGAACATCGCGGTGGTCAAGTCTGGAGGAAAAAAGAAGGATCAGGAGCTGGTAAGGGTATTGATGGGGTTAGCTCAGCTAGTGCTAAAGAGTCTGTTTTTTCCACTCAAGAAAAAAGAATGTCCAGTGGCAATGAAGTTCAGAACAGACATAGATCCGATGAGAGTGGTCAGGCTGGTTCAGCTAGGTCCCCGTCTGTTTTCAATAGGCTTAGAGACTCCGGGAATAGTTCTGGAAAAAAGAACGGAAGTCAGGAAATAGATCCTTGATGTCACGGTAAATCGCAAGTAAAGGAGGGTTTGCCTGAAGGTAAAGACATTGGGGGATCGGAGAGGAGTAACTCATTATTGGTTTTTGAAAGGCTTGGAGCGGAGGGACTAGTGGAGGAAATGAGAGACCAGATAGCTCAAAAGAGGAGACGGCTCAGCTCAAGTGATGATAGGAATAACAAAAGAGCAAGAACTGAAGCTAAGCTGAACTCTCCTAGCTCTTATTCGATGTTTCTTAGACTTGGAGGGGATAGATCTGAATCAGGAGGAAAGGGCTCAGGAAACAGGAACTCTGTAAGAACAAGTCTACCTTAGAAGGTGACGATATCCCAAACCATTCTGCTGTTTTTATGGCTGATGGTAGTGGATCTTTGTTTAAAGAAGGGTTGATGGTTAATACCAACCCTTCGAAGCCTCAATGAGAGTACTGAGCTGTAACTTTCAGGGGGTGGGGAATATCCCTACAGTTCGTCAATTACGGGAAATACGATGTCGGTATTTCCTTGAAATAGTATTCCTCTGTGAGACCAATAATAAAAGAAGATACCTGAAAAATGTTGTAGGACATCTTGGTTATCATGATCTGCATAATGTGGAACCAGTTGGTCTAAGTGGAGGATTAGCAATTATGTGGAGAGAGTCTGTTTCTGTTAGTATCCTCTACTTGGACAAAAGAATCATTGATACTAGAGTTAGATGAGAGGATAAATAGTTCTATCTATCATGTATTTATGGGGACCCTGTCAAACAAAACCGAGGAATGGTGTGGGAAAGATTAACGAGAATTGAGATTGAAAGAAATGCTCCATGGATGATGACAGGGGACTTTAATGAGTTGGTGGATCCCTCAGAGAAACAGGGTGGTAATGAGAGAAGTGAAGACACATGTAAGGAATTCAAACAGATGTTGAAAACGTGTGTGGGATGTTAGACACGATGAATTTCAGTTTTCATGGATTGGCAGAAGGAATGAGGAGCTGGTGAAATGTAGACTGGACAAAACGGTAGCTAATCAAGCTTGGGCCGAGATGTTTGATCAAGCAAAGGCTAACTATCTCCAACGGGTGAGCTCTGATCACAGCCCTCTAATCACATGCCTGCTAGAGGATCAAAGAAAAAGATGGGCAGAGTTCAAATATGATCACCGGCCTTTTGGTATGGACGGTTTTAGGGAAGGAATAGTGAAAGCTTGGAAGGCTATGTATTTTGGAAATAGAGTAGACTTTATGGACTGAATCAAATATGCACGGAAAGCTATCTCAGGATGGAAAAGAAAGACCAATCGAATTCTGCCAAGAGAATCCAAGAGCTATATTTTCATATAGATGAGGCATCCAAAAGGGAGGATGTGTCTACTGAGGAGATAAGAAGAATGAAAAAGGAGCTTGACCATGAGTATAGAAAGGAAGAGGAGTTTTGGAAACTCAAAAGTAGAGTCACTTGGCTAACCAAAAGAGATCGCAACACAAAGTTTTTTCATGCGGCTACTAAAAACAGGAGAGCCCAAAATCGCATCAGGGTAAAGAGTGGTTTGCGGAGAAGGATTTTGGAAGGATTGCAGAAAAATACTTTAAGACTCTCTTTAGTTCTGAAGATATTGGGGTCTGTGAGAATATTCTTAATGAGATACATAGGTACGAGAAGAGGATTTCTCAGGCCCAGAATGATGATGTCATCAAGCCTGTATCTAGAGAGGAGGTGAAAAAGACGGTCTTCGATATCAACCCGAGTAAATGTCCGGGCCCAGATGGTATGAATGGGTTCTTTTATCAGCAGTTTTGGGAGGACATTGGGGATGAGATTACAAGTATGGTGCAAGACTTCTTCACGACTGGTATTATGGGGAATGGAGTTAATAAGACGATTATTTGTCTAATCCCAAAGAAGATGAAGGCAAACAAGATGGCTGATTTTAGACCAATCAGCCTAAGTAATGTAGCGTACAAGGTTATTGCTAAAGTCTTGGCGTCCAGGATTAAGGGTCTGTTACCAGCAATTGTATCAGAATTGCAGGCTGCATTCGTGAAAGGGCGTCTAATCACCGACAACATACTGGTGGTTCATGAACTTCTTCACGCACTAAGATCCAAGAACAAGTGCTCGGAGGAATTCATAGCAATAAAGACGGACATATCCAAAGCGTATGACAGGGTTGAGTGGAGTTTTTTAAGGATGGCTCTTAGAATATTGGGTTTCAACGAATGGTGCATTCACCTGATCATGATGTGTGTGAAGACGGTCTCTTATCAGGTACTCATAAACGGTCAAGCAGTCGGTAACATCATCCCATCCAGAGGCCTGAGACAAGGTGATCTGCTATCACCCTATCTTTTTGTTATGTGTACTGAAATTCTGGTCAGAATGTTGAGGAAAGCTGAGAATGATAAGAGAATTACCGGTCTTAAAGTAGCAAGAACAGCTCCCCCAATTTTGCACCTCTTTTTGCTGATGATAATATGTTTTACTGCAAAGAGAATGATGCAGAATTAGGCGTTTTGGTTGGAATCCTTGATTTGTATAGCCTTGCTTCTGGCCAAAGAATTAATTACCAGAAATTGAGTGTGTACTTTGGCAAACTAATCCCAGAAGAAAGAAGGGCTGATATTAAAAGTAAACTGGAGATAGACCAAGAAGGTGGGGAAGGCAATTATCTTGGGATGCCTGAATCTTTTAGTAGTTCCAAGGTGTCGATATTTAGCTGTCTTAAGGAGAACCTGGAGAACAGAGTGGGTAGTTGGCAGAACAGATTTTTGTCGCAAGGAGGGAAGAAAATTTTGTTAAAATATGTCGGTCAAGCCCTTCCCACTTATACTATGCGCTGCTTCCTCTTGCCAAAGATGGTCTGTAAGGAGATTGTTCAGGTCATGGCTGATTTCTGGTGGAGAAATAACCAGGAGAAGAGATGTATGCACTGGAAGACCTGGGAATATATGAGCAAGGCCAAGATCCATGGTGGGATGGGTTTTCGAGATTTGGAGGCTTTTAATGTGGCTTTTTTGGGCAAACAATTATGGAGAATAATATCCCACCCTGAGTCTTTGATAGCTAAGGTATATAAGGCAAGGTACTTCCTTCATTCTGATCCGTTGAATGCAAAGCTAGGTTCTGGACCTTCATATGCATGGAGGAGTATTCTTGCGTCACAGAACTTTATTAAAAGAGGTGCAAGGGCGATTATTGGTAATGGTCAAAAGACATCAATTTGGGGTGAGCAGTGGATTGAGAGGAAGCCGGCTAAACCAGTTTTGGCAACTAAATGGGTGCAACCGCACCTACGCCATGTTGTTAATGAGTTAAATATAGTTGGAGACATGCTCCATAGTAATGGTCGAGAATGGAATATGGAGTTCCTTGGGGCGTTTCTGACGGATGAGGATATTGCTCGAGTGCAAAGTATACGACCTGGTGGCCGCTTTAGCGAAGATAGATATTCATGGGATTTCACAAATCGGGTCTATATTCTGTTAAGTCTGGTTACTGGGTGTTGATGAATGTTATTAAGCCGGAACAACAACTGGTAGAGATTAACCAGCCAAGTTTGGACTGTTTATTCCAAGAGGTGTGGAGATCTGAGACAAGTCCGAAAGTTCAGCATTTTCTTTGGAGGTGTCTGTGTAATTCACTCCCTGTTGCTGTGAATCTGGTTAACAGACATATAGCTAAAGACCCTATGTGTCCTCGATGTCAAGATGGAGTTGAGGATGTGAACCATGTTCTTTTTGAGTGCCCTTATGCTCGCCTGAACTGGGCCATTTCCCCTGTTCCTGCTCCTCCGTATGGAATAATGTCTAACTATATCTTTTCAAATTTACATAGAGTTCTTATCTTTGCTAATAATCAACCTGTCTTTAAGGAAGCAAAGAAATTTGTCCCATGGTTGGTTTGGAGGTTGTGGAAAAATCGAAATGATTTCATTTTCAAAGAGAAGGATTATGACCCTCTGGCATTGGTTCAAAAAGCTATGGAAGATGCTGAGTTTTGGTAGAATAGTAAGAAGGAGAAAGAACAGAGAAGACTTATCGCTCCCACGGTAAGAACTCGCTCGGCCTGGAAACCACTCTCTAATGATTGGTTAAAAATGCAATGTGGATGCAGCGTGGAAGAGTGGTGGTGATCGGTGTGGATGGATCCTGAGGGATTCTCGTGGTGATGTCATATGGATGGGAGGTCGAGTATTGCCACAAATGAATTTGGCTCTAGAAGCAGAGGCTGAAGCTCTCCGATGGGCTATACTCACGCTCTCTAGTTTTCGCTATCGATAAGTGATATTTGAGACTGACTGCAAAAACATGGTGGATGCATGTATGGATGGAGAACAATGGCGGACTCTAAGTGCATACCTTCAAGATATATCCTGTCTAATTACAAGTCTTGATAAGGTGAGGACTGAGTTCCAAAAGAGAGAGAGTAATAGAGTGGCTGATATAATAACTCAGGAATCATTATCTTTTGATATTAGTGTTCTTAAGTTGTATTCTTGTGTGCCAAGTTGGGTTGCAAAAGAAGTTGAGAAGGAAAAATCTGAGTTGTAATAATCTTTGGATTAATAAGAGTATGTTGTTGAGCCAAAAAAAAGTTATCCAAAAATAGAATAGTAAAAATTAAGTAAAACCTGTTTAGACACAAAACATGCTTCTGTTTTAATAGTATAGATGATGTAGTCATATAGAACATATTTTCGTGCTAAGTCCATTTTTGGTTTTATTATTCCTTATGTAGTCATATAGAGTTTATCGTCGGATGTAGGATGATCGAGAGAAAAAATTGTGAATATATTTTTCTTGTTAGAAACAGTTTTGGAAAATAAAAGTAGAAAAGATGTATGGTGGTTTCGAAAAAACATAACCAAAAATTTGGTCCAAAGGAAAACATGTTTTATTCAAATTTAATGCACCAACAATTACAAAACCAAATTTACAACGAAAAGAAAGAAGACAACAGCAAAGAAAACACACACACAGGTAAAGTGAAGTGCCCAAATAAGTAAACCCAAAAGCTTCTAAAAATCCGAAATTCAAAATCCTCTTGCTCTTGCTAAGCATTATCATACTCAGTTGCATGCTTGTAGAAGTCATCGTGAGTCATCAAATCTTCATCGGTTGTATGAACTCTGCGAACTCAGAATCGACTGGATATAAAAAGAAAACAAAATATTTCGATCAAATGGTTAGAGATTTCAAGCTTACCCATGTACATCATGGTATCACCAAAATTTATGACTTTAAATCACTAGTAATGAGAAATCCCAAAGGTGTTTAACCCTGAAAAATCGATTGAAAAATGTTTTTTTTTACTCTTCTATAGAATTCAAAAGAGAAAATGTGCTTTAAAATGTATTCTCGAATGTATATGTTTTAACAAAAACTAACAAACTGTATAGTCTGTATTAAGAAAAAAAACGAAAAAAACTCACTCGAATCGGGCAACAAAAATTCCCAACTATTTCAGTAACCGAATAAACCTCAAAATTAAAGTCCATTGATTAAGTGTTAATTTTGAAACATTGGGTCTAAAAAGGGTTGGTTCCTTTGTACCCCGGATTCAAAGTCCCTTTGGAACGGAGAGTTTTTCGTTAGAGCAGAATATCAAAAGACTGATAGGTGATGTTTCTATTTTTATTTTTTTCCATTGAATTCAAAAGAGAAAACAGATTTGAATACGTAGACCTTCATATGCCATTTTTATATTTAAAAAATAAAAACAAAACACACTTATTTGAAATCATAAACCGAAACTAAATCACTAACTGAAAAATATGCTATGTGATTTATACACATACCTTGACTTTAGGATAAGGGAAGCTAGTTTTAGTACCACCTCTGCCTCCGAAACTGAATTTCGATTTCTTGTCATTAGGTTTTAAGATCTGAAAAGAGCAGGTCAAATCATCGTCCACACTCATTATCGCACCTGCATTATTGAATTCCCCACAGTAATTCGGCGCAGAGAATATCGTCACGAGCTGCTTGTTCGCAAAGAATTCAAACCCATCTTCCACAACCTGAGACGAAACCGTTTGCTTGCGTCAAAAGAAAACACACACTGTAAACTGTTGCTTTGAGCGCAAGTAACAAGAAACAAACCTGATGAGCCCTACAAATTAGGTCAAGATCGAGTCTTTTGAGAAACTCAGAAACTGTATCCGATCCAAAAGTGTATGAAACTCCACGATCGTTATGCCCCCAACCTCTAACCACTTTATCAGGATCAGACCACAAGAGATCACAGAGTAAACCACGATCAGGAATATCCGTTGGACGACGAATATCCCTAATCTGTCTCAAGCTAAGCAGCTCCGGGGAGATCCCACCGTGCATACAGAGAATCCGGTCATCGATGAGGGCAGCCACGGGGAGACAATTGAAGCAATCAGTGAAGATTCGCCAAATCTTGACACTAAAACGACGTTTACACTCGTCGTAGAAGCCGTAGATGCGATTGATCGAAGCACTTTCGTGGTTTCCTCTGAGGAGGAAGAAGTTTTCAGGGAACTTGATCTTATAAGCGAGTAAGAGACAAATTGTTTCGATGCTTTGTTTGCCACGATCGACGTAATCTCCAAGGAACAAGTAGTTAGAATGAGGAGGGTGTCCTCCGTGTTCGAACAGTCTTAAGAGATCTGAGTATTGTCCATGAATGTCCCCTGTTGTTTTTTGTTGTTTCAACCAAAATTTTCCGTAAGAACACAATATCAGAGAATAGATAAGATAGAAAGAGAGAGAGAATGGTTATGTTACCACAAATTTTGACAGGAGCTTCGAGGTCCAAGAGATTTGGTTGTCTCAAGAAGATATCTCTAGAGACGAAACAGAGCTTTTTGATCTCTGTTTCTGACAACTGAATAGTCTTTCCTGGTTTCTCTCTAGCTTCAAGCAACCTCTTGATCACCGAGTCTAAAGCATCCATTGATAAACCTCAAGAAACAGATCAACAATGATACTAAACAGCAATGACGAACCTAAAAGATTTATAATAAACAGAAGCTGTTGTATATATATAGAAAATAAGTGAAAAAGTTTAGAGCTTTATGTTCTTTTATATGCTCTTTCTCTTTGTGGTAAAGAACGGTGATTGTCAACTTGATGAAAGGGCTTTATAAAGCCGCGTTGAAGAATATATTCTTCTTCCATTTTAGCAAAAGCCCATGTGTTAAAACATAACCTACATTGTTCTAAGTTCAACTACATCATGTCACAACCAGATGCTAGCTCAATTAGAAAACTCTTTCCTTATTTGTTTTGTTGAGCTTGAATCAAATCCGGTTAGGTCGTGCTTCAAATTCAAGATCTTTCACGGGTAAAGAGCGTGAAAAGCGTTCTTTCGCCTTCATAGTATCTAGGTTTTGGGTTCAGGGTAATTCTCAAAAAATTGTTTTGTTGATTTGTTTGCATCATATCAATCAAGCAACTTGGCCATCTACAAGAACATATTCGTTATGAAACTACCGGATGTGAGAGGACACCACAGGAATAACGAGAAAGAGATTAGAGAATATTAGTTTGGCTTTTGCCCTTTCCTCTATTAGAACCAAGAGAGAGAGGGAGGAAAGATTCCAAAGTTAGGAGGAAACGAAGAGTGATGCCTCCTCTTATGACTTCTAGATCATTTCAATTTCTTAATTGTAAATCTAATTAGGCGTAGGTACTTAAAATGAAAGAATAAACAAGATTTCATTCATTTCATCGCATAATACCACAGATCAAAAATAGAACACGAAAAAAAAAAATTCAAACTTTAGTTGGTGTAAAACTCAAAAGAAAAAAACTGATAAATATATAATATGGTGCTAGGTATTAAGCGTTATAGCTTGTGTATGTGTAACTCAGTCATAAACAACAAGCTTCTTGTACTCCTCACCTTTAATGGCTAACCCCATGACATCTTCAGGATTCACAATCCCACCTTCCTCAAGAAACAGAGTCAGTAAATTCTTCGAAAACCCACTAACCAAAGCCACTCCTTTCTGCTTAGCCACCACGGGTGTAGCCGACGAGTCTCTCAAGTTCCAAAACACAATCTCAGGAGGATTCTCAAAACCATTCTCCTTATACTTCCTCTGAACCAACTCATAATCTGTTTCCCATTTCTCCTTGGACCGTTGCTTTGCCCTCTTCAACTGTTCCTCGTAACGAACAGAGTAATCTACCTCCGAATCACTGTCCGAATCACGTTCCCAACCACTGTCTCCCTTAGCTTCATCGAACTCCATGTCACTGAACACAAACAAACGCTTGAGCATCTGGTCTTTGGTTAAATTATTCTCCACTGCAACCTCTAGAATCCGATCAAACACCTTCTGGAAATCCGTGTTATTCCCCCAGTCCATTTCCCTGACAAACTCTGTCTTCTCTCTCAGACTCGAACCCGTGACTACATGAAGCTGCGGGTTTTCGCTAAAGGTGATAACTTTCCCTTTCCACGGCTCTTCATTAAGCTCCGAGACCAATAAACCAAGCGCCACGCAAACCTCCATAGGAGTACCACTCATGCTTCCAGAGACATCACAAATCGCCAAAGAGTTCCTCATCTTCCCTTTCTTGGCAACATCATCAACCATTCTAGCCCATTGAAGCTCTGCAACTTCACTCCCACTATCATCCTCAAGCTGGCTGATTATCTGGTGTGGAAGCAACGCACCAGAAGCGATCTTCGCCTTTCCCGACTTCACATCCTCAAGAAACTGCGAAAACCTCTCGCCATCATGCTCCACAAAGAGCTTCTTGTAAGTCTTCATAGCCACGGAAGCAACTCTATTGTACTTCAATAGATTCCATTCATTTGCACTCATAGACAACTCAGGCAATTCAAGAGCTTTATGCAACGGCACAAGAACCTCTTTCCTCAACCTATCTCTAATCCTATAAGCGTAATGCACTTCCTCTGTTCCTTGGTACTCATCTCTAGAGAACATTCTTCTAGCAATTGCTTCACATATCAAAGTAGTCTTATCATACGAAGAGTCAACAGAAGGACACCACTTCGAAGCTAAACCAATCTTATTCGGCTCATTAGAATTCAAACACTTCAGATCTGATTTCAACAAATCAGCAAACAAATCTGCAACTTTGTCAAACAGTAATCTGTAATTGGCATCTGATTTATACCTCTCTAAAGCCTTCTTCGCCTTCTCCAACTCTTTCTGTTTCCGTAAAGCCCTGGCCTTGGTTTTATCTACAGGACCAGCAAGCTCCTCTGCGTTTTCAAGAATCCGATCTTCCAAATCACCAGAAAGGTTGGACCTTTCGCTGCTCTTACGCTTGAATTTCCTCTGAGTCTTCTTCCTCCATGACATTTTCTTCCCTCTCTCTGTTTCCTGACCTTCGAGGATCCGATAAAGAATCTCAGGCAAATCTTTCAAATACCCGAAATCGACGAGAGAAGGGAGATTCAAAGCTAGGGTTTTCGGGTGATTCTGGTAAAGCCAAAACGCGGCAGTGTAAAACCCTTCTCTGTCTGATTTTCCGGTTCCTCGAACTCCTCTGAGATTGCAGACGAGCTTCAACGTGGTCAACGGGTCGTGAGACCAAGAAACCGCCAGCCGTTGAATCAGATCGCCGGGAGACGTGTCGGGGACGATGTGGAAGAAGAAATCGAGACATGGGTTCCCCGAGGAGAGAAAAGTTGGCGAGAAGTTTTCGGTTAGACCCATCGGTGGTTTTCCTTCGAGGTTTAGTGTGGCGGTTTTGGAGATCAAATTGTGGTCATCGGAAACAGGGGTTTCCGGCGGATTAGTGTTCGGAGTCTCTAAAGAGGCGACGGAAGGTGGGCCAAGAAGGGTTGAAGTAGAAGAAGCCATTGAAGAGATTAGAGAGAGAGAGAAAAAGAGATTTGTGATGGTCTCTGTTTTTCTTTAAGGGTTTTGACTTTGAGATGGAAGCATGTTAAACCATCTTTATTGCAGGTTTTCTCTTGGTTTCTTGAGGCTTTTTTAGAATAAAATTTAATTAAAAAAATCCAATATAAGTGGGATCGATCCTAATTTTGGACTGAGAAGAAACGATCCGTCTTATGGACGTGGCGATCTTTGAGTGGCTTGAAAAAAATTCGGCCAAATCTCATCTTCTTCGGTCAAAAAAACATGGCCATTTCTCTTTGAGTCGAAACGATCTCACCGAAGCACCCGACTAATTCATCCGGCGATGCTCTTCTTCTCCGGCGATGCTCTTCTTCTCCGGCGATGCTCTTCTTCTCCGGCGATGCTCTTCTTCTCCGGCACCGATATGCAGAGGCTTGTATCTGTTTTCCATCGATTTAACAGATAAGTGATTCTTAATCCTCTTAATCCTCTTTGTTCGTTTTTGATTCTTCATCTTCTTTCTCGTGTTCTTCATCGAGGATTTCGTTTGTAAATCTTAGAAATAGTTAAATGATCTCTCTATGTTGCATGTAGTTTCTATCTATTTCCTGAATTAGTCTCTAAATCGATGCATTGTAAATGGTTTTCTGATCTGTAATTTGTAAACGGTTCATGATCTGCAAATGGTTGTTGATCTGTAAATGGTATGTGGTTCATCATATGTAAATCGTTTTTGATCATATGCTCTATCTATTTCTATCTCTTTTAGCTTAAGTTAATGGTTCATGATTGAAATTGTTCATGCTCGGTGATGGTTCATAATATGGTTAATGGTTTTTGCAGATTTTGCTTATTATGCCAAAGGTCTATCTCCTACTGTTCTTCTTCTCTATGCTCGTAACCAAGGTTCCTCTTCTCTTTGCTCGTTACAAAGGTTAAGGTTAGTCTTCTAGTTTTGTTGATGACAATTAATGCCTAGTTAGATATGGAGTGGTTGAGGCTTGATCAATGCTGCTTCAGTTTTCATGGTTTTAAAGGGTTTAATGATTTAGGGAAGTGGTTAATGAAAGCTGATTCTGTGTTAGATAAATGTCAACTCAATATACCTCTTTTTGCTTTAGTGTAGAGTAATGGCTGAGATTAGGTTGGTTTATGATATTAAATGGGGTATGAACCCTGGAAAACGTTTATGGTTTTCTTCTTTCAATGTTCCTTTTCATTACCTTCATTAATGTTGCATCGTTGGTTTATTTCATAGCTGGTGCTTCCTCTATTTATAATCATATTTTCTTTCCTTCTTCTTCTCAGTTTGTGCTTGTTTTTTGTTCTGTTTTTGATTCTCCTTCTTCCTCTTTCCGTAAAAGAGTCTTGCTTCATCTCTTTCTTCTCATCTTTTCTTGTAATCCCTTAACCCATTTCCACAACCAATTCCCAAAAGCGACTTGCCTCAAACTTCTCTTCTTTTCTTCTCATCTTTTCTTTTAATCCTTCTCTTCTCATCTTTTCTTCTCAACTTTTTATCTTTTCTTCTGGTCTTTTCTTCTCATCTTTCCTTGTACCAAATGGCATTCTCTTCTACCCCAGCTTTGTTGAACTGTTGAACAGTCAACAAGATTCTGTTTTTTGCGGATATCCATCAAGCTTTGTTGAAGAAACCCCTCTGTGTGCTGCATCCATCGGTGAAGCATCACCTGTTGTGGAAAAGAAGGAAAGAAGACAGTGGAGCCCGAGTGATGATATTCTTCTCATTAGCTCGTAGTTAAACACTAGTAAGGATGCTGTGGTGGGAAATGAACAGAAGTCAACAGCCATTTATTTTTCAGCATCTTCAAAGTGTGTTGGTGAGAAGATAGAGGCGATCCAATGCAAGCAAAGATGGCAGAAAATAAATGATCAAGTATGCAAATTCTGTGGAGCATATGAGGCTGCTTGTAGAGAGAGATCAAGTGGTCAGAATGAGAATGATATTCTCAAAATGGCTCATGAGATATTCTACAACAATCACAAGAAGAAGTTCACTTTAGAGCATGCTTGGTATGAGCTCAGAAATGATCAGAAATGGTCTGCTCTTTCAACAGAAAAAGTCGCTGGAAACTCCAAAAAAAGAAGAGTTTTAGATGGATCGGGTGCTGAGGAGACCCACCCTTGCGATGAAGATAATGGAGGCAAGCGACCTGCAGGTGTCAAGGCATCTAAAGCCAAGGGCAAGAAGCCAGCGGTAGAGAAAGAAGAACCATTGCTTGCGCTTCAAGCAGTGTGGCCAATTCAAGAGAAAGACTTGGAAATGAAGGCAAAAATCAAAAAGATGGGTATACTTGAATGTCTTTTGGCCAAGCAAGGGCCACTATCAGAGTATGAGGAAGATGTTAAGAAGAAACTCATGACTGAATTGTTTTAGAATGTTTTCTGTTAAAGTTTATGTTTAAGCTTTTTTAAACCTTAAGTTTGTGTTTGTACTTGCTTAAGGTGGGTCTGATCTCTCGGTTAAGTACTTGAATGTGGTTGTTACTTTTGTTCTTTATCTATGAAAATGAATGTTTCTTTTTATTAACTTGAATGTTGGTGTTACTTTTGTTCTTTACCTTACGATGATGAGCTTTAAGTTTGATCTTTATAAAAAAATTAACTAAACATGATGAACTTTGCTCTTGTTCAATTATTATGCCAACTCACCTTATGTTTGTACTTGTACTATTGTGTTGACAGATTTCCCACTCGGTGGACAAGAATTATTGCATAGGCGTGGCCACAAAACACCAAATGAGTGTCACAAGTCTCTTTTCTATTGCCTTGTATTTTGTTTTTTTCTTCTCAGACCACACATTGTAAAAACAATTTGACACCACATGTATAAGTTAGAGTCGTTTATTTATAGAGACTTTACTTTGCTACCAATCTAAGTTTCCAAACTCTTCCTTCGTCTTCCTTCTTACTTTGCTACCAATATAAGTTTCCATACTTTGATACAAATCACAAGCTTTCTCAATTTAATTCTCTTCTTTTTCTTTCATTTCCAATCAAATTCCTTTAAAAAAATGGCTTCTTCATCCAACAACGACTTCAATGGGCCAGTTAATGAAGCTTTTGAAGAAAACGTAGAGCAAATGTTCAATCAAACTTTACAGAATTGTTTGAATTATTATGGCGATCAAATGGAGACAACCAAATCACGGAAAAAACAGGCTTTTATCAAAAGAGATCGTGAAGAAGGCCACAACCGGTTATGGAACGACTATTTCAGTGAAACTCCAACATATCCGGCTAATTATTTCCGGCGACGTTTTAGGATGAACAAACATTTGTTCTTACGTATAGTTGAAAAACTTTCCACCGAAGTACGTTACTTCAGACAGAAGAAAGATGCGCTCGGAAGGCCTGGTCTCTCACCACTTCAGAAGTGTACAGTTGCCATTCGTCTCTTGGCATATGGCACTGCGGCTGATACAGTTGACGAATACCTCCGTCTAGGTGAAACAACCGCTCGTGCATGTTTGGAACATTTTGTAGAAGGAATTGTTAATTTGTTCGGTGATGAGTACTTAAGAAGACCCACCCCAGAGGATCTTCAACGGTTACTTCATTTCGGAGAGCAACGAGGATTTCCCGGAATGATAGGAATCATCGACTGTATACATTGGGAGTGGAAGAATTGTCCAACGGCTTGGAAAGGCCAGTATACACGTGGTTCAGGAAAACCCACTATCGTTCTAGAGGCAGTTGCTTCATATGATCTGTGGATATGGCATGCCTTTTTTGGACCTCCAGGTACATTAAATGATTTAAACGTTCTTGATCGATCTCCCGTTTTTGATGATATAATACAAGGTAAAGCTCCACGAGTAAATTTTTATGTCAACGGACGGGAGTATAAGTTAGCATACTATCTCACAGATGGTATCTATCCAAAATGGGCCACTTTTGTGCAATCTATACCAGCTCCACAAGATCCTAAGTCATGCTTATTTGCTGAACGTCAAAAAGGCTACCGAAAAGATGTCGAACGTGCTTTTGGAGTCTTACAGGCTCGCTTCGCCGTTGTTAAAAATCCCGCTCATTTTTGGGATAAAGCAAAAATAGGGAAGATTATGAGAGCTTGTATCATACTCCATAATATGATAGTAGAAGACGAACGAGATGGATACAGACATTTTGATCTTTCAGATTTTGAACATGGAGAAGGAAGCGGAAGTTCAACTGTGGATCTCTCATATTCAACGTATATGCCCTCAAACATTGCTAATATGATGGGTATTCGAAATGATATTCGGGATAAACCACGGCATGATCGTTTGCAAGCTGATTTGTTGGAGCATGTCTGACAAAAATTTGGGACGTACTGAAGCCAACAATTAAGTTTGTATTACAAAATTTAAGTTTACATTTCAATTGTATGTTTGTGTTGTTTCTGTTTTTTTTGTAATTTCATAATGTAATAATTTAATTAATTGTCTTTATTTCCATTAAAAAAAAACATAATTTTTTTTTCTTACAAGAAACCTATGTAAGTTTCTACCAATGGACCATTAAAAAAACAGGGTTTCTTTTAATAGTTTCTTGATACAAATCAATTCATTAAATATTCATAAGAAACTCATTAGAGGTAATACCAATAATCATGCTCTTAAAACAGGAAACATATCTTACCTAAAAGTAAGATATCTCCTCTGATTAAATTTATTCAGCTAAGATATGGTATTAACCATGGTCTAAGTCTCTAAGAGTATTTATTTATAGCGATATACAATACACATACAGTATAACTCTGAATCTATTAGATCTACTAAACTTCTGAATATACAATGTATACTTTCATTCCAAAAAAATATAGAAATATACTGATTGGCAAAAAAAAAAAATTAAAAACTGTAAAGGTTTTAGAAAAAATTAAAATCTTAAAAACCATTAGTTAACCAATCAGACTTTATTGGTTTAAAAGTTTTTAAAATCAAAAACTGCTCCTAAATTTTTTCACAGCTTTTTCTCTATTTTTTCACATATTTTTTTTAAAAGCTCATATTTGTGGTTTTTACTTTTTTTTTTAAATCATAATTATTTATTTTACAGCCAAAGTTTTAATAAGTTATAATCTAACATTAAAATCTAAAGTCACAGTCCTTCCCAATCAGACCTTAAATCTCTTCTATGTTCACACTTTGTAGTTAATGCCACGTTGTGGTAATGTGGTGTAACATGCAAGACATTATTTTTTTATTGGTCAATTTATATATATATATTTTTTAAAATGCTATTGTAATGTATTTTGAAGAACAATTAAGACTAGGCCCCACACAAATGCAAATCTATATTTTAATGATACTGTATCTAGAAGAATGATTATACTGTTGGATTTTCTAAAGAAAATGCCGAAATGATAAAGAGTATGGCTGCTTAAAAAATATTCAAAATAGTGTATTCCCATAATGTTGTTATAAGGCTATAAATAGAAAAACGTATATAGGAGATTAAAATTTTCTTTACAAAATATTTTTAGGTAAGACAAAGAGCATAAAAAAATATGTGAAGGGTGAGTCTGTGGTCTCGGCTGGCTTGAGAGCGACAGGTCACAACGGTCACCAAGACCAAATGTGGAACACGCGCTGGGGGGGACCATTGTACGGACAAAACCCATTTTCTGCCGAGACTCAAACTCATTTCTTTTCATGGGCTTCACTTCTATTTTGGGCCTTAACACTTATTCAGCCTTAAGATGCCTTGCTCAATACTCTCCCTCAAGCTTAGTCGTAGAGCATCCAAAGACTAAGTTTGGAGATTCATGCACCTCATCTCATTAAAAACCTCAACAAAAAAAAACCGCGTGGGACAAAATTTTGTTGAGGGAAAAAGAGTATGAAGCACATGAGTCAGAGAGCATGAGATCAAAGCTTGGTAAGATCCACAAGCCCAAGTTTACCAAAGATCTGGTTGCAAACTTTGAGACTTACGGATTTTGTAAAAATATCTGCAAGCTGGTCTTCACTTCTAGTGTAGCACGACAGAACGATTCCTTTCTCAATCGCCTCTCTAACTTTATGATAGTCTATTTCAATAGACTTAGTCCTCTCATGAAACACAGAGTTGGTGGCTATATGGATGGCAGCTTGATTATCACAATGCATAGTGATGGGGTTGTCTTGTTCAATACCGAAGTCTTTCAAGAGAGGGCTTTGAGCCATGTTAATTCACTGGTAAGCTTTCCCATGGCTCTATACTCGGCTTATGTTGTTGAACAAGATACCACCTTCTGTTTCTTAGTCTTCCAAGTCACAAGATTTCCACCAATAAAGGTATTGTAGACTTTTTATCAACTCGATCATCAGCCCAATCTGAGTTCACAATACCCCCACAATCTCTGTATTGTTGTTCTTATCCATCCAGATTCCTTGGTCTGGACTCCCTTTGAGATATATCAGAATCCTCTCCAGCATACTCCAATGATACACGGTTGGAGCTTGCATATGTTGACTCACTTGATTAACGGCAAAGCATAGATCTGGTGTTGTGAGAGTAAGGTAGATCAGTTTTCCCACAAGTCTTCTATATTTAGATACATCCTTGAAGGCTTCATCCGTTTTCTCCCCCTTTCGATTGACTTTGTAGCCATCTTCAAGCGGTGTTTTAGCTAGTTTTGCACCAACTTTTTTAGTTTCTGTAAGGAGATCAATGGTGTATTTTCTCTGAGAAAGAAATAGACTCTCCGGAGATCTACAAACTTCAATGCCGAGAAATTACTTGAGCTTTCCAAGGTCCTTGATGTCAAAGACAGAGTTGAGAAAAGCCTTTGTAGACTTGATTCCTTCCTTGTCATCTCCAGATATGATGAGATCATCCACATAAACAAGAACCAGTATTAGACCTTGTGAACTCTTGACAGTAAATAAGGTATGATCTGAATGGGATTTCTTGAAACTCCGAGCCATAAGACTGGTGCTTAGCTTGTTATACCAGGCTCGTGAAGATTGTTTTAGTCCATATATAGCTTTTCTCAGTCTCAAAACCTTTCCTGGTGCAACACTCCATACCCGGTGTAGGAGTCATATAGACTCTTCTTGGAGCTCACCTTGAAGAAATGCATTTTTCACATCCATTTGCTAAATATCCCAAGAGAGATTCATAGCTAGAAAAAGTACTACTCTCACGGTGTGTAGCTTGGCAACTGGAGCAAAAGTATATGTGTAATCTTCTCCAAATGTCTGAGTAAACCCTCTTGCAACCAACCGAGCCTTGTATATATCTCTCGATTTCACCATTACTTTTATACTTAATGCTGAAAACCCATTTAGAACTCACGGCCCTCTTCCCTGGTGGAAACTCAGCTTCATCCCAGCTGTGATTGCGTTCCATGGCTCATCTTTCATCACTGATGGCTCCAACCCACTCTTTCTTGTCCTTAGCCTCCTCATAGCTCTTAGGAATCTCATGTTCTTCAATCTTTCCAAGAAACGCTTGATGATCTGATGGCAACAAGGCAAGAGAACAAACAGCCTGAATTGGATGAGCTACGACCTGACTATTGTAGTATACTATAGTGTTGACCCAGTTTGATGGATCTGGCAACCTCCATCAAATGTCTATTTTTCCTCTCAGCAACTCCATTTTGTTGTGGAGTGTAAGGGAAACTGGTTTGGTGTAAGATGCCATGTTTTGCTAGATGTTCTTTGAACTTATGACTTGTGTACTCGCCTCCATTATCTGATCTAATAACCTTAATCTTGGCATTAAAATTATTAGTCACATAATTTTGAAAGTTTGTAAAGGCCTCAAATACACGATCTTTAGAGGGAAGTAAAGTGATCCATGTATACTTTAATTTTTCATCAATAAAGGTCACAACATATTTATTACTATCCCTAGACATGCAAGGTGAGGTCCAAACATCAGAATGAACCAAGTCAAAACAATGTTCATAAATAGTAGATGATTTAGGAAGACAGCTCGACAATGTTTACCAAGAATACAAGATTCATAACTAGTGTGATCAAAAGAAATATCAGGTAACATTAGTTCAAGGGCACGGGAATGAGGATAGTCTAATCTAGCATGCCAAATAGAGTTCAAACTTGTAGAAAACACGAATTAAAAGAGAAACATTTGAGTTGCTTGGTGAAGAATCCTCGAGAACATATAGATCATCTTTGGTTTCACCTTTTTCCAAGTAACTTCCCATTCTTAATACTCTGAAAGTGAACATCATTAGGACCAAATATTGCATAACAATTTAGATATTTGGTAGCTCTACTAACCGATAATAAGTTGGAAGTAAATTTGGGCACAAACAATGCTTTGCTATCTTTATCAAACAGTTTTAAATTTCCGGTTCCTTCTATGGGAATGCCATCGCCATTAGCTATCACAACTTTTCTTAAAGTCGGTTCTATGTTGTTTAAGAGTTCAGGATTACTAATCATATGATGAGATGCACCTAAATCTACAACTAGAGTACTTTTAGGTTTATTAGAGAAGAAAGTGATACCAGACTGCTTTGCGGCCAAAGCTTTGATGAGAGCCTCAAGATCACCCTTCTCCACAAACTCGGCCGAGACATTCATGGCACCATCTCCACCTTGTGTTGATGCACCGGCTCCTTCTTGAGAAAAGTTTGCTCTTGCCTCCTTAAACTTGTTTGACTTGAGGTGAGGATAAAGGATCCAGCATTTATCCTTGATGTGGCCCTTCCTCTTGCAATGGTCGCAGATCCACGGCTTCCTCTCATCAGGTTTAAAGACTCCTTTGTTCGCCGAGATGAGCTCTTGCTTTTTGAAGAGTCCAATAGATCCCTGCTCCTTTTGGATTCTAGCACACACCTCTTCCAGATCTGGGAGCTTATCCCCTCTCAAGATGTGCTTAATGAGGTCATTGAAAATTGGGTTCAAGGTGAGAAGCTAACCGAACACTTTGTCTTGCTCACGCCTTTCAAGAATCACCTTTGGACCCATTGTACTTGGTCTAAGCATCTCCAGCTCGGTCCACAGAGATCTGAACTTCCCAAAGTGCTTGGTGAACTCCATGTCTTCTTGGCAAAAGTCATTGATAGCTTTCTTCACTTCAAACACTCGGCTCAGGTTTGAAACATTTCCAAAGACATTCTTGAGGGTTTCCCACAGAGATTTGGCAGTTTCACAGTAGGAATATGCCTCAAGAATACTCGGATCCAGAGAGTTTTGGATGAGGCCAAGCACAACTTGGTCTTCTTGGAACCATTTTGCTTCAGCGGCTTTAGCTTCTTCATCCTTCTTTCCTTCTTCAGCGGCGCCTTCTGCTGGAGTCTTCTCTTCCAAGACATGATTCCAGAGCCCTCGTCCACACAAAGCCGTCTTTGTGGTTCTTGACCACAACAAGTAGTTTATTCCTTTGAGGATAACTCGAATAACCACTGGTTTTGAGATCTCGGTGTTAACATCGCTTGAACTTATTTTGTTTTTGAGAAAAGTTGAGAAACAAGAAAGAGAATGATGAACGAACTAGAGAATGAGAGATTTAGAGAATAAAACTTGAAGAATGTAGAAAAGAAACTCTGTAAATCGGAACCTAACGCTCTGATACGATGTTGGATTTTCTAAAGAACAATGCGGAAATGGTAAAGAGTATGGGGCCTCAAGAAAGATTTAAAAGAGTGTATTCCCATAATGTGGTTACAAGGTTATAAATAGAAAAAAGCATATAGGAGACTAGGGTTTCCTTTACAAAATATCTTTAGGTAAGACAAAGAGCATAAGGAAAAATGTAAAGGGAGAGTCTGTGGTCTCGGCTGGCTTAAGAGCGACAGGTCACAGCGGTCACCAAGACAAAGTGTGGAACATGTGCTGGGGGGGACCATTGTACAGATAGAACCTATTTTCTGTCGAGATTCAAACTCATTTTTTCTTATGGGCTTCAATTCTATTCTAGGCCTTAACACTTATTCAGCCCTAAGATACTTTGTAATATATACACGTTGTGGACTTGTGGTATAATTTTTTTTTTTCAGACAAATCAAATATATTTTTCATATCATAAATAATATATAAGAGGATATAGAAACATTTTCAATACAACTATTCAAGAAAATATAGAAAATTAAAACAATTTCGTTGAAGGAATGAAGAGTAACCATAGTTTTTTTAGAGATAAAATCAGTAAAACTCCATGAAACTTGCCGTATTCACCTATACGCATAGTTACCTGGCATGATCATCACGGTAGTTTTCACTATCAAAGTCAGTGATGCAAACATTTAACGGCCAAAGTTATGACAAATGCTAGCTAAAAATTGTCCCCAGATGAAATCTACATATAAATACTAATATTTAATTAAACTATATGTTTTGATGGACACCAATTCCACCTAAAAACATGTCTTTTCCAAATGATAGATTGAGATATAATAACCCATTGTCCTTTAATAGTTCCACCACCTTCACCTTGTTGGTTTCGAAAGGCCAAAAAGAGAATCAAAATCACAATTTTCTAACAAAATTAGACATCCTTAACTCTAACCCACAAACAACACAAATGCAATCGTTTACTCATGAATCCTGAATCCAAACTTGCTCTCCATTTTCCAAATTGGAGAGATCCAAATTAGAATCACAGACTCTTTGATGCTGTAAACGACATGTTCCAATGATGAAAGGACATACACCATACGGAGACGTGTTGTAGGTGGGCTGAGCACAGCCCCCTTTTTGTAATTTCGTTCAGGCCCATTAACGAAGTGAAAGCCCAATAGGATCAACAAGCCCGTGTGCGAAGAGTAAAACGAGATCGTTCAAATAGGTAACCTTTTTGTATCTAAGGAGCAGCTCGCCACCTCCTCGTGGATGGGACAGCTCGCCACGTCGACATGGATGAAGCAGCTCGCCACCACGACGCTTCGATAGACGGTCGGTCAGGTCTATCTGCCCGGCCGCCCAAGCTACTCTGACCGAGATGTAACCTAATTTAAACACTATAAATAGCCCTGTAACTTCATTTATTACGGGATACGTAATCTGAAACAAGGACAAGAATACTCTAGACTTATAATCAAATTCTTACCTCGCAAGCTAACATCGCTTAATTTACCTCGTCCAAACAACCTCGAAACAAACACCTCGAGATCACCTCTATTTAATCAAGAATCTTCGAGCTCCACCTAGACAAATTAACTGAAGTAACCTCGTGTGCGGATATAATACGACAATTGGCGCCCACCGTGGGGCTAAGGGATTTCTTTCTACGCAAAGAGGAGCTCGATAATGTCAGGAATTCAAATCAACGAAACAACTAACCTGCCCATCTCAACTACTGCCGAGGAGGGACTTCTTGTGTCACCAGTTAACAATCCGGAGACCTCGAATAGGCAGCCACCAACGATAAATCCCGTGAAAACGCAACTTCAAACCCAGAAGCACAAGATGCGAATCGAAGCACACCAGCAGCTCCTACCGACGTCGCAACGTTGTTCGCAACAATGATGGCTCGAATGGAAGAGCTAAATCATCAGACAAGCACTCGCCTGAACGAGCTCGCCGCGGCACAACTTTCTTGCCAAGATCAAGTCAACATATTACATTCTTCAGAGACTCAAGCCCCAGAGAGACGAGCCCAAGAGATTCAGCGCGTACAGCGCGCCTTATTCGGAGACTCACCCGCACCACCAACAACCGAAAATCATCCAACCTCGAACTATGACGAGGTAAATATCGGGGCTCCCGAACACGAGACACGTCGGCTTCAGATAAGAAACTTGCAGCAAGACGAAGAAATGCTCGAAATGAGAGCCAAATTGCGAGCCATGACTTCGCTTGTCCATCAAGCTACTAGCTCAGCACCCGAGATCGACCGTGTGTTGAAAGAAAGCCAAAGCACGCCGTTCACGACCCGAATCACCGACTTCCCGATTAGAACTCAAGTGAAGTTCAATCTCCCGACATATACAGGCAACTCGGACCCAAGCCAATTCATGACCGCGTTCAGCATTCAAATGGGCCGAGCACGATTCACCCCCGAGGAAAAAGATGCAGGCTTCTGCCAACTGTTCGTTGAAAACCTCGGCGGTGCGGCCCTCGTTTGGTTCTCCAAGTTAAAAGTGAACTCGATTGACAGCTACCAAACATTATCAACCGCATTCCTCAAGAGGTACATGATGTATATCCAAGGAGCAGTTTCCAGCGCCGACCTCTATCAGATCAAACAAGGCGAAAAAGAATCCCTTCGGTCTTTCATCAGCAGGTTCAATGCGATCGTTTCTCGGATCACCGTGACTGACGAAGCATCGCTGCCAGCTCTTCGGAATGCCCTGCGAATCGATTCGAAGTTTCGGGACAGCCTCAAGTTCAGTAAACCCCGAACTCTCGAAGACGCGCTTCACCGTGCCACTTTATACATCGAAGACGAAGAAGAAAAAGAGACCGCGTCGCCAGCAAAAGCAACACCGAAGCAGCAACCTCACAAAGATATCCCCAAACAAGATTATCAGGAACCTCGACAACACCTCGACAATAACTATCGAGGTGACAATCGCCGAGGAGCGACGTACAACATCAGCACTCAACAGCAGCAAAATCGCCCGTACCAAAACCAATCAAACACCTGGCAGCGAGGAGATCGTGGAGAGACACGACCCTTCTGCGACTATCACAACAAGTATGGTCACCCGACTGCGATGTGTCGCGAACTACAGGCCTATTTGCTTGCAAAATACCGCAAGGGGGAGATCGCATTAGCAAACCAGCCCCAAAACACCACGCCGCAAAACAGCGGGGCTCGACCAACGGCTTCCGCCGAACAGCTTCCAACTCCTCCTCCAACAAACGATCAATCCAACGACGACGTCGCGAAGAGAGACCGTGGAAACCAACCTCGATGTGACACTCCTCTGGCATCTCGAAAGAAGGTGTTTTTTTATCATGGGAGGCTTATCGATGTGCAACGATTCCGTCAGGTCGATAAAAAAGTACGGCCGCCAGGTCATGCTCGCACAAAAATGGCAAGTTAAAATATCCTCGAGGTCTACTCGATCGAAACGACACAGTCTACTCGATCGGAACGATCAGGCTTCCAGTCTACGCGGCAAAGACGACTCGCCTCGTCAAATTCGTCGTCGTCGACAAACCCGCCATCTATAACGTAATTTTGGGAACGCCCTGGCTGTAATCCATGAAAGCGGTACCATCGACCTATCATCAATGCCTCAAATTCCCAACCACCTTCGGGGTAAAAACCATTCGAGGTTCTCAGGGGATATCGAGACTCTGCTTCGCCGCAGAGCACAAGCTCCGATCCAAATCCGCGATTCCAGCCAAGGCGTGTCTTACAATTCTACCCGTAACTCAAGTCGATTTGCCAACTCGAGAAAGACCGAAGCAGGAGCTCGTCGTCCAAGTCAACATCGACGAAAGCGACCCCGAACGATGCGTAGGGATCGGAGCCGATCTAAAGGAGGAGATCAAGGTTGAGCTCGTACGACTTCTTCGCCGAAATGCAACGACATTCGCCTGGTCAGTAAGCGATATGCCCGGGATCGATCCCTCAAGCACAAGTCATGAGCTTAACATTGATCCTACGTTTAAACCGATCAAGCAGAAGCGGAGGAAGTTAGGTCCAGAAAAGGCACAAGCTGTCAATGATGAGGTCGAACGCTTGTCAAAGGCTGGATCGATCATCGAGGTCAAATATCCAGAATGGCTGGCAAACCCCGTTGTCGTCAAAAAGAAAAACGGCAAATGGCGAATCTGCGTAGACTTCACCGACCTCAATAAAGTATGCCCCAAGGATAGTTTCCCCTTGCCACCCATCGATAGAATCGTCGAGGCAACGGCAGGCAATGAGCTCCTATCATTCATGGACGCCTTCTCCAGGTACAATCAGATCACGATGCACCCCGAAGATCGTGAGAAGACATCCTTCATCACCGATCGAGGAACCTATTGCTATAAGGTAATGCCGTTCGGATTAAAAAACGCGGGCGCAACATACCAACGACTAGTCAACCACATGTTCGCCGATCAATTGGGACGAACGATGGAGGTTTACATCGACGATATGCTAGTAAAGTCGCTCACTGCCGGTGATCACATCGGCCATCTGCAAGCTTGCTTCACCGTTCTAAATCAATACCAGATGAAGCTCAATCCAACTAAGTGCACCTTCGGGGTAACTTCCGGAGAATTCCTAGGCTACATCGTCACAAAACGAGGAATCGAGGCAAATCCGAAGCAGATTGATGCCCTAATCAATCTCCCATCACCTCGCAACACTCGTGAAGTCCAACGTCTTACCGGCCGAATTGCGGCACTCAACCGATTCATCTCGCGATCCACAGATAAGTGTCTTCCGTTCTATCAACTTCTCCGAGGCAACAAACGTTTCGAGTGGGACGGTAAATGTGAGGAGGCCTTCCAACAGCTCAAGGGATACCTCGCCAGCCCTCCAATTTTAGCCAAACCTGAAACAGGCAAAACCCTCTACCTCTATATCGCTGTATCGAGCTCGGCAGTAAGCGGCGTTTTAGTCAAAGAAGACCGAGGCGAGCAGAAACCGATTTTCTACGTTAGTAAAACTCTGGACGACGCAGAAAAACGATATCCGACTTTGGAGAAACTCGCACTCGCGGTCATCATGTCTGCCAGAAAGTTACGACCCTACTTTCAATCCCATTCGATCATCGTCTTGACCAATCAACCACTTCGAACCATACTGCACAGCCCGAGCCAGTCAGCCCAGAGCTAATCCAGACCGACCTACCTGACGAGAAGTGGTCCTTATACGTCGATGGATCCTCCTTGTCCCGAGGCGCAGGTATCGGCATCCGCCTAGAATCTCCGACGAAAGAGATATTGGAGCAATCGTTCCGGCTCGAATTTCCAGCCTCCAATAATGAAGCGGAGTACGAGGCTTTACTCGCAGAACTACGTCTAGCGCAAGGAATCGGGGTCACAAAAATCGAAGCTTTCTGCGACTCCCAGCTCGTTGCTAGTCAGTATAGCGGCGATTACGACACCAGAAACGACCGAATGGATTTGTATCTTAAAGCCGTCAAAAACCTCGCTGATCGCTTTGAACTTTTCTCACTCACCAGAATTCCGAGGAGTGACAACACCTCAGCAGATGCACTAGCCGCCCTCGCATCGACGTCTGAAACACATCAAAAGCGCGTAATCTCGGTAGAAAGCATCGATTCCCCTAGCATTGTCTTACCTCGAGGAGTATGCGCGGTTCGAGAACTCGAAGCGAACAGATTGGACGCCGTCGAGTTACCTCCCCCCGAGGTCATCGATGAACCTGCCGAACAAGAGCCAGCAACCGAAGATTGGAGGATCGAAATCTTGCTCTACATTACAGACGGCCAAGTTCCACCCGATCGATGGGCAGCGAGGCGCTTAAAAAATCGAAGCGCTAAATACATTCAGTCACACGGCAACCTCTATCGTTGGAGCTCGACGGGCGCCCTGCTCAATTGTCTTCACGGCGAAGAGACACTTGATGTCATGCGGGAAACACATGAAGGGGCGTGTGGAAATCACTCCAACGGTCGAGCTCTCGCTCTAAAAATCAAGAACCACGGTCACTTTTGGCCAACAATGCTTACCGATTGCGATCGATTCGTAGCTCGCTGCAAGCAATGCCAACGACATGCGCCAATGATCCACGCACCAGCCGAGCTTTTGGCTGCTTCCTCGCCACCTTATCCCTTCATGCGATGGGCGATGGACATCGTCGGTCCACTACCTCGATCCCGACAAAAACGATTCATACTTATCATCACTGATTGCTTTACGAAGTGGGTCGAGGCCGAGTCCTACACCAAAATCAAAGCAACCGATGTGAAGAACTTCGTCTGGAAAAATATCGTATGCCGTCACGGATTGCCCTACGAGATCGTCACCGATAATGGTTCCCAGTTCGTCTCCGATGTATTCGAGGACTTCTGTGCCAAATGGAAAATACGACTTAGCAAGTCAACACCACGATACCCACAGGGAAACGGACAGGCAGAAGCGACCAACAAAACCATCCTCGACGGCATCAAAAAAAGACTCGAAGATAAGAAGGGCTTATGGGCGGATGAGCTGGACGGAATCCTATGGTCACATCGAACTACACTGCGCAGATCGACGAATAAAACCCCTTTCTTGTTGTCTCACGGCATGGAAGCCTTAGCCCCCGCCGAGGTCGGTCTACCAACCATACGCAGAACGATGTTGACACAAGATGGTAAGAAGAACGGAAGAATGATGAAGGATAGCCTCGACATGCTCGAGGAGGAGCGAGATCACGCCCTGTTACGTATGCAAAATTATCAGCAGCAAATCTCACGATACTACAACAAACGCGTGAAAGGAAGGCACTTCGAAGCCGGCGACCTCGTCCTTCGAAAGGTGTTCGAGAATAAAATACCGCGCCGGAAAACTGGGCGCAAAGTGGGAAGGCCCCTACCAAATCACTAACGTTGTTAAACCTGGTGTTTACGAGCTGACGACGATGGACGGCGAGATGATACCTCGATCTTGGAACTCGATGAACATCAAGCGGTACTACTACTAAAAAAAAAAAAAAAAAAAAAAAAAGGACGCTCGCCGAGCTATACCCGGTTGAGCTATGTCTCGAATGTGAACTACGATCGGCTTGATCCCAGTTTGTTGGGTACGTAGGCAACCTCTCACGAGGTACAGCTATTAATAAAATTTTATTTATACTTCACTTCGACATCTTTTCACTTCGACATCTTTCACATCGACATCCTAGCTAGATGTCCGATCCCCTAATACGCATTTCCCTACAATGCAAACTCTTAATCATTCCTAATGAACAAAAACCTTACGATTGTGAGAGAATAAGCCGGGACCAGTCCCGCATCCTTTCTTAAATCAGCCGAATAACTACGTCGAGATCATTCTCACTATTCGGACACGATTAATGAAATAAAACAGGGTAAGCCGAGTCATACTTCGCGCCTATTCTTCCCTTAAGCCGAGTTTCACCTCGCACCTATTTTTCCCTCAAGCCGAGTTTTATCTCGCACCTATTATTTCACTCATACCTGTTATTTTACTAAATTTTTATCCCGCATCTCGTACCTCGCATCCATTATTTTCGTAGGTCAAGTCTCGCGCCTATCGTTCGAGAGTTTTTCCAATAAGTAAGTTCTCACTTCGTTCCAACCTTGTTGAACCAATTTTCACCTCGTATCAAGCATTTCATCTCGAATCTATTGTCGTCTTAATTACGAGCTGAAACTAAGAATACCCCCGTTAATCGCTCTACTTTGCTTAAATACACCTTTATTATCTTCTTAAAAAAGCATTCATTGATGAAATTGATTCGAGTCATTACATTCGATGCAACATAACAAAATAATAATAAGTAAAAAGAAAAAAGGTGATAGCATATAAGGGACAGACAGGTGAGATCTACTCGTCAGGCTGATTGCCACCCTCGTGGTCCTCTTCATCCTCGCGATGCTCCTGATCTTCAGCTTCGTCATGATTTGAACCACCATCTGGAGTCTTGGGATATTGCGGGGGCATGTGTGC
>NW_006256852.1:1595662-1705510 GCF_000478725.1 Eutrema salsugineum | reverse complement strand
GACGCGAGCCACTTCAGACGCGACCACTTTCTCAGCCTGGAGCTTCGCTTCATTGACCGTTTGCAGGTTGCTGATCAGATCCTGATTCTCCACTTTCAGCTCTTCGATCTTGTCAGTCAGCGTCTTCACGCCTTCTTCCAATTGCTCGGCGCGTCTTTTTTCGACCTGCCACTTCTCCTCAGCTGACTTTCGCCGAGCAATCGCAGCGTCACGCTCTTCCACGGCTCTCTGCCCAGCGGACTGAGCATTACGAAGCTTCGTTGCAGCAGCTCGAATCGTTCGATGATATCGACCCCGTGCGCGGTTGCAGCTCGCGATAAACTGATAAAACTTAAATCAGATTGAGATCGAAGCAGAGGTAAAACTTGAGCCAGAAATATGAAACAAAGTTCACAACATACCTTGAAGGCGTAGCCCGCCATGTCTTTGAAGACCGCGTCATCAGCGGCGGGAACCTCGGAGGTAGATCCCTTTATCAATCCGAAGAGCTCGGCGCATTTGTCAGCATTGTTGACAAGGGGCACCCCGGACTCGGGGTAATCAAACTTGAAGCTCCAATCGATCTCCGGAGCCCTACCGTCGCCAGTGGAATCAACCTTCGACCTCTTTCCCGGCTCCTCGCGATCACCACCTGCAACCACCTCGCCGGAGGTTCTCTTCCTTGATCCCTCCTTTTTCTTCTTCTCTTTTCTCTTTAGCTTCTTCGCCTCCTTCTTAGCTCGCCTCGCAGTTTCATCAGGCCCCTCGGCAACTGCCTGACCTTCCTTTTGAGCCTCCGCCTCAGGCTCAACCGTTTGGGCGCGATCCACAACGAGATCACTGTCTCGACGAGCCTCGACCTCGTTGACAATTTGAGGTGCCGTCGCTTGAGTCGGACGATCTGACTGAGCGGGAGATTCCCGACTTTTATTCCCCCCACTACTGCGATTGGCCCTGAGCCTCGCAGCAAGACTAGGCGCGTTCACTTGAATCGGAGACATCGCGATCGCTCTCTCCCTTAATTGGTTTTCCCTCCTCCAGCTAGCTGTAACAAACCAATATGTTAAACGACGTAAATCAAAAAATTCTGAAGACATCGAATTTACCGTTCGTAATACGGGTAATGGCAGCCTCGACTCTTCGGCGATGGATGTCAGGCCAGTGTTGAATCCCGATTGCTCTGATCTTCTGGATGTTCTCGTGGAAGTTCTCCGGGAAAGCTCCGAGCTGAACTTTGCGATCTGCAAAAGACGAAAACACATTAATAAGAGATAAGGAAAGACTTGAGACACGACCAGACTAGCGATCTACCGATGCTGTCGCTCCACTCGTTCCTAAAATTCCTGGAGGTGTCGACAACCAGCGTCTCATCCACCTTCGCAAAAAAGAAGGACGCCTCCCAACTCGGCGTCCTGTTGACAGGGTAGACTAAAGAGCAATCCTTCCTTGCTTTTATTGTGTACGTCCCCGGGATCGAATTGTTCTTTTGGACATTGGTCATCTCTTCGAAGAAACGCCAATCGACATTGACCCCAGCCTCGCTCCCAAATAGCAGAGCCGCGACCATAAATCAAATTCCCGCAGGGAGAATTTGCGAGAACGCAATGCCTCGACGATCTACATAATCTGTCAGCAGCCTCGGAAGAGGCACCCAGAGGTGACAAAGGCTGAACCACGCCTCGTAGAGCGTGACCCAACCTTCTGGAGCACACCACGGTCGATCTTCAGGTCCCGGCGCCATCAGCTCGCCTCGAAAGCCGTATCGAAGCTGAAATTCCTCGAGGCGTTGAGCCGTCATCTGAGACGGAATGTCAACTAGTTGATTTTTGATAGCTCCCTTGCGTTTGGAGCCCTTCCGTCGATGTCTGACTTCCTCAACTTGTTCTCCCCCATCTCCCTGCCCATTTTCTTCCTCCCCCCCTTCGTCGACCTCGTCCTCGACATGCTCTGAAGCCTCCCCATCACGTCGATCCTCCTCGAAGGGAACTATCCGAAGGTCCGTTTCACCTCGCGGAGACGCCCCTTCAGAGCGGACTCGATCCACTAAATCCGCAGATGGAGACTGTTCTCGATCCGACTGAGTATCGGACCTCGAGGATATTTCAGGAGAAGAGCTCGCACTCTCGGAAGACTCCCTATCAGATCTAGAGCCAGATTCTAAGCTCGACTCGATACGCTGACCCCCCAAAGTCATCACTCAACGACGAATAACAATAAAAAGTTCGCCATAAACGGAAAAGCCACGCCGAAAGAGAACAAATCCAAGAGAGAGAAAAATTCTAGAGAGAAGAAAGAGCAAGATTACCTTTTGTAAGCGGAGAAGAAAATGAGAAGAAGAGAAGGAGAGCAGAATATATAAGTGAGAAAAGTGGCGGTTACCGAGAAAAGTAATGATGATCCGGACGCTTCCCAGTATCTTATTTGGATACGGTTTCCACGCGCTTCCACTCGCGACTCCTCGTTACCTAAGTCGACCGTTGCTTTTTGCGACTCATCGCTTCCCGAGAATCACGCTTCCATTCGCGACTCTTAATTACCTAAGACAGCCGTTGGCCATTTGCAACTCCTCATTCCCCGAAGTATCACCTCGACCCCGAAGATTCCGCATCGATGTCGAAACCCAAAGGGACGAAATTTATCCACCTCGACGCGTTGAATATCGAAGTAACATCTCCATCAACGGACTGGGGGGGACAATTGTTGTAGGTGGGCTGAGCATAGCCCCCTTTTTGTAATTTCGTTCAGGCCCATTAACGAAGTGAAAGCCCAATAGGATCAACAAGCCCGTGTGCGAAGAGTAAAACGAGGTCGTTCAAATAGGTAACCTTTTTGTATCTAAGGAGCAGCTCGCCACCTCCTCGTGGATGGGACAGCTCGCCACGTCGACATGGATGAAGCAGCTCGCCACCACGACGCTCCGATAGACGGTCGGTCAGGTCTATCTGCCCGGCCGCCCAAGCTACTCTGACCGAGATGTAACCTAATTTAAACACTATAAATAGCCCTGTAACTTCATTTATTACGGGATCCGTAATCTGAAACAAGGACAAGAATACTCTAGACTTATAATCAAATTCTTACCTCGCAAGCTAACATCGCTTAATTTACCTCGTCCAAACAACCTCGAAACAAACACCTCGAGATCACCTCTATTTAATCAAGAATCTCCGAGCTCCACCTAGACAAATTAACTGAAGTAACCTCGTGTGCGGATATAATACGACAAGACGGACTGAAGCCAACACAAATACGCTTGGGTTGTGGACTTGTGGTCAGGGTATTATTTTGAGAATAACTATCATTTGATGACAATACATCTGGTGGCAATGAACAGAGAGAACAATTGCCGCTCGCACAACCATATATCTCTTGTAGCATGATGAAATCTGGATGCCACCCAAACTATAAATAGTGCCAGTATCAAGAGCGGAGAAAAAAAAATTGAAAACAGCGAATTCCACAAGGTGTTGATTTGGAATTTTTGATTTCTCATTATTAATTACCTAAAACTATGGAAGAAAAAAAAATCTGAAAAATTAAGAGAAAAGAAAAGGCTAACCGATGCTGGTGAAGCCGGAAACGAACAGAAAACAGGAAAGTTGTTTTGTTTGTGAAAGTCGTCGTCTTTAGAGAGAGACGAAAAAAAGATTACAAATATAACTGAAGTGCTAAAACAGTTATACGTGAAAATCTACAATACAAAGAGCTATGATCAAATTGGAATTGTGATGTAAAAAATAAAAATTTAAATATATATCAGAATAAACCTATTTATTTACAACTTAAACTTATCGAATAATGTATAATTGTGAACGTACTCCAATTATGTGAGTTTTGTATATTTGATTTTGCTAAATATGTATTTTAATAATTACATAGTGGTTGTAGACAGAGACGAATCTGAGAATTTTGGACTTTCCAACAACAACAAAAATTGACCATTTAAATAAATATGAATCCACCTTTGCCCAAAAAGAAATCCACCAAATAGGGAGCCTTCTCACTCGTAGGAAATTTGGAATGCTGTTTGTCTCGGCTAAGTCTCAAGCCTTTCGTTCGTTCTTTTTTTTTTTGGTAACATTTTTCGTTCGTTCTTTTTATTCAATTACTGATTCTTTGGTTGTAGATATAATTTCTTTACTCATCGATCAATTTCACATTTCTAGAAAAAATATATTTACCAAAAAACACTAAATAACTTGAGCCGTCTTCTGCATTATTATACAAACTATTACATAATAGGCAATAGAGTTAATGGATTGTGTGCCTAAGATATTGAGGAATAATCTCGCGTATTCTTTCCGCATTATAAAAATTCTCAAATCTTTTCCTCATAATATTTAATTTGTTTTCGATTTATTTTAAAGTAAGAAAAAATGAAAAAATCGGTCAAATACTGGCAGATCCTTACTAAAGTTTCATATTTACTAACTCAACCACGAAAATTCATACTCAATCTGTGATATCGGGTTGAATCCGAAAAAATCGGGTTTAGGATCAAAATTGTGGTAAGTCTGAGAAATAAAAATTCAAATTTCGAAATCATCCTCTCGTCGTCGTCTTCGCCTATTATTCTCTGGGACAACTACGAGTGATTTGCTGATGCCTGTCTTGAATCAACGCCTCGCTAAATCAGGTTCGTTCGTCTTCGTCCTCTGATTTCTAATTTCTATCTAGATTACTTTGTAGATTTCAACTCGGTTTTGTGTAGAATCCAAAATTCGATTTATATGTTCTCTATTCGGTTGGCAATTACAAAATAGGAGTCATGGATTTAGGCAACGAAAGAGTGATTAGATATGCTAGACCAGAACTGTACTCAGATTCCGAATCGTCGCAGGAGAAAATTGTAGAAGGAGTTGTCGAATCAGAGAGGGGTAATAATCAGATAGTGTTGTGGAGGGGAACTGAGGTTGAGGCTGAGGAGGAGGAGAACCAGCCATTGCCACCCGTGAGATTGTTCTTCGAGCCTAGTCAGTATCATAATGCAATAAAGCTGGGAACAAGATGTTATATCCACAAAGCTGCTGCGAAATTGGAGTCCCTAGACCTTGAACCCTATGAGCTGTTATGGTTAACAGAACACCCACAGTTCAAGCACTTTTGCCATATGCATAGGGCCATGCATGAGGACACAACACACAAGATGATGGGAATGTGGTTGCTTCTTCTTCGGACAGCAAACACAAATAAGAAGAGGGAAGCTTGGTTTGTAGTGAATGGCGTACCAATTCGCTATTCCGTTAGAGAGCATGCCATTTTGTGTGGATTAAACTGTCTTCCGTACCCAGAGGACTATGAGAGCATAAGAAGTTCATCGTTTAAGAATAGATATTTTCAGGAAACCGTCTCCTCCCTTGCTGCTGTTGAGAAAAAGCTAGAGTCGATGCGAAGACTAGTTAATCCTGATCGGTTGAAGATGTGTGTCGTCTACTTCTTATCCTCTAGAATTAGTGGGAAAATGAAAACCGGTAAGGGAGCACCATCTGTTGACCCCTTATTCCTGAGGATTGTGGATGATCTCGAGACTTGTAAAAGGTTTCTTTGGGGTAGGTATTCATTCGATGTAAATATGAAGGAGATTGAGCACACAATGAGGCATTTCAATGGGATCGTCGGAACAGATGCCTGGACATTTTCAAGCTTTGTTACTCCCTTGGAGGTATGTCACATTATAAAGAATTTGTAACTATGTAATACTATGAGCGTAAGTGTAAATTGTTGGGTTTATGTGTAGTTGCTAGCCTTTGAGGCCATCCCATGTCTGAAGAACAAATACAGAGAAGATGTTAGAGGAGCAGGGAGGGATTGTCCCCGGATGTGCAGGCAGAAGTTCCAACCATTCACCCTAAAAGGTTTCCCTTTGTCGGAACTCTATGAAACACTGGGTAACACTAGGGTCATCGAGACTATATTGCAACCATCTGAGGATGAGGTAATTATGCTTGCTGGAGTCATGGAGAGGAATGAAGAGGAAGATATTGGTGATATCGTTCCTGAAAATTGGATGAGGCGTTTAGTTGAGGAAAAGAAGCCGATATTCTGGAAAGAGATATGCAAGATCGATGTTGATGCCCGAGATAATAAGGAGTGGGTAAACCATCCTGCAGCGGCTAAGAATAATGTGGAGACGGAGAAGGTGGCGCCTCTTGGATTTGTGGAACAGCTTCAGAGCTTGCAGAAGAGTATGGACGCTCAGTTTCTCCGAATCAGTGCCCGAATGGATGGCTTTCATACAAGACTCTGCTCTGTAGAACAATATGTAAAAGAGAAAAGAAAAGAAAGGGAAGGGCCAGGAGATGAGGGAGGAGAAGTTTTTCAAAATTATTTAGAACATGAACATGATCAAGCTGGAGAGAAACTTGAAAGTCTGGTGAAAACTGAGAAAGCGAGGAAGCAGAAACAGTCGAAGAAAAACAGCCGAAGCAGAAGCCGAAGAAGAAGCAGTAGGAGCCGGAGCAGAAGGAAGTGGAGCAGAAGGAAGCGGAGCAGAAGGAGGCGGAGCAGAAGGAGGCGGAGCAGAAGGAGGCAGAGCAGAAAGAGGCGGAGCAGAAAGAGCCGGAGCAGAAAGAGCCGGAGATGAATGAGGCGGAGCTGAAAGAGGCGGAGCAGTTTGTAGCCCGATCTCCGTACCTGCTTAGAAGTAAAGAGGTATTGAAGTTTGAAGAGTAATATCCATGGTTTTGGTAATACTTAATATTTCGTGGTAACACTATGTTGTATTACTTGGTATGTGTAAGTAGAACCAGACGGTGCTGACATTGTGAACGCAGAAGTGGGTGCAGGTAAACGGAAACAAGAGCAATCAAAGCTAGAGCCAAACACAAGGCAGAGACGTTAAATCTCCTATGACATTTGATATATGTATTTGTATTTGGATTAAACTGAATTAGGGTTTGTACTTCTATTTCTATTATTGATTTTCGATTGAAAACCAAATATTGGGAAAACTTTGTATTATTGGTGAAACCACATATAAATGGTATAACCTAGTATTATTAGGTGTAACCATCTTAGTATTATTTGGTGTAACCACTTATATATGTGGAATACTAGGCCTAAACAGTTCAAGTTAAAATTATTAGAATAATGTTTGTACACAACATAAGGGAGTACTAAACATTACGAAATGTGCACATACGGAATCCAGAACATAAGAAAGTACAAAAAACAAAAAACATAAGAAAGAAAACATCAGACACATTCACCAGTCTCCCATATCAGGAAAAACCCTAACTACCTGGTACACATATAAGAAGAACCTTCCGCATTCGCGAGTTAAGAAGCAGTAGTCGCAGATGTTCCCTGGTTTATACTCATCATTCCACCAACGCTCCCATCGGTTAACTGTACCACACGCACAGTGGATAAGAGTATTGAGGCGCGGTAAAAAGCGACGGTGGCCTTCATTGAATATCTCTGGCAATCCCATTGGCCAACCAAGATATACTTCTTCAACGAGGTCGCGAGTGCACTTCCTTATTGTTTCCCGGCTTAGTTTGTTGAGGTACTCATCACCCTCGGGATGTTCCATAACAAGTTTCATGAACATCCCGTATGACATTTAATGCACGCGTGTACCCTCTATCCGCCGCTTCCTTGATCAGTAGAATCCCTCCAAAATCTTTTCGACGAAAAAAAAGTTGCATACTTCACATGAAATCATGCCTGGATTTCGTGCATCATAGAACTCTCTGAAGACATTGATGATGAGATGGACATCTTGATCCTCTGGATGACCCATATTAAAGGGATCCACTTCAGCGTAGAAGCCAGGGCCTCTGGTGCAGCCGTTGAACCTATGACAAATCGAGTGAATCCGTATAAGGTCACCAATTGTGTTAGCCGACTTCGCTATAATCTTTTCCAGTAGTTCGTCTGGTAGGGCTAGTAGGTAGGAGTACTCTGCCACGGATTTATATATGAAAGTGGTCGAGGCCGAGTTTTGTGAAAGTTGAAACCCTAAGAGAAAATGATGGATTTTGTAATATAAAAGAAAATCTGAGAGAAACCCTAAGAGGGAGGAGGAAGGAAAAAGTGATGGATTTGGGAAAGTAATGAAGAAGTAGAATGGATTTCGAAACTTCTTTGCGAACTTAAATAATAGAAAATGGAGGAAGTGAGAGGAAGTGAGTAGTCACATCGAATAAACGCGGCCGTATGAGAGAGAGGAATATCGGAATAATTGCTACTCTCGTTGATGCGTTATTGAAAATATACAGTAAAAACTCTATCCTCTAAATTAATAACATTAGGACTCTTATATTTTAGAGAGAGATATTAATTTATAAAGAAATTAATTGAACCAAAACATAAATATGGGACCAAAGAAATTTATTAATTAATCGAGTTTATTAATTTATAGAGTTTCTACAGATTGATTTTTACTCATATACTGCGATATTCGAACATTATGTGTGGATTACTAAAATGTTGGCATGTTATATATCATCAAGTTATCGTCAAATTCTCTTATTAAAATTTTAAACCAACCATAAATAATTTCTCCAAATATAAATTATCAAATTACCATAAATATCAAGGTTCTTAGGAAAAAAAATAGAAGATTACATATATGAATTGTTCAAAAAAAAAACAAAAATAGGCTTCATTTGAATTTTGATGACATTCCAGACCTCTTCTTCTTTATCTTCTTCATCTCTCCCTTCGAACAGAAACGTAGAAAATCTCATTTATGTTTAAAAATCATATAGCCTAAATTTGTACTCAATATTATTACTTAATCATAAGTTATGTCTACAATTAAAAACAAAACAATATCAACTGATTATTTTCCAGTCATATAGATTTCAACTTATTTTAGATTTGTCATAACCAAAGAAATGACTAATTACTTACCCCTTCAGATGTGTCCATGTTTTGAATTTCTCTCTCCACGAATCTGCAATGCATGCACTTCAATTCTATCTCCAGATCCAGAATCAATTCGTGTTCCGGTTTTGTACAACGTGTGTGGGGAGGTTTATCGACTGAGATGTCTTTGCCTTTCTCCTCAAGAAAAAAAAAATATAGAAATTTTCACTCATGATCAGAACATATTTTATAAACCATTAAACAGAGAGAATATATTACCTTTGGAAGATTTTGCTTGAATTGTTCCCACAGCTCTGCTTGCTCGATCTCAGAATCAGTTGGCGAAGGTGGCGACTTAGGTTCCACCACACCAAATCTCATGTTCAAAGGTGGTGGGTTGATGATTAGCAGACCATTCTCATCATATTTTTTTCCATCTGATTTCTCCATTTTGTTTATGTATTGTTAGAAACGATGAGACTACTTGAAGAATTCTAGAAGTACAATATCTCAAGTGTCTTTTTATAGAGTAGACAATAATATTCAGTTTTTACGAATTTCAAGTTTTGTGGGGAAGACTACTAATATTTTTAGTGTATAGACATTGTTCCCAGGATGATATTTGTCTACTCAGCATTTACTCACGTGAAATGATTTATTTATTGTATAGACGCGTTGTATGGACGAAAAACAAGGAAAGAGGGAACGACGCATTTATTTATCTCTGTAAAAGTAAATAAATAAATATATAATAATAACTGTCTAAAAGATAATCACGCCGCGTGTTTAATCGTTGCATTAGTGTTGGTAGTTGTACCAGTCTTACGGCTGTTAATGCTTTCACTAACTGCCGTAAGACTGGTACAACTACCAACACTGTATTTGATTTTTACCAATACATTAAGTAAATAAATATTTTTGGGTTTATTAGGGGAGAGAAAGATGTGACTTTTAACTGCTCCGCACGATAAAGCTGAACGGTTTTGAAGGGTATTTATTATATGACTTGCACCCTAGGGTTTTCCTTTCTCTTTCCATAAATATAACTCGGTCTCTCTCTCTCACTCATATCTATCTTCTAAATCCTTTTCTCTCTATTTAGTGCTATCGTTGCTCTTTTTATCACTTCAAAATGGCCCCTAAGGCGTGGATCATGACTCATCTGAGGGAGTTGGTGAGGTTTCCGGCGAGTGGGTTCAGTACAGGGCCGGTGGTGGAAGACATTTACGAATGGCAAGCAACGCTGTTGGGCCCCCCTAGTAATCCATACGAAGGGGGCATCTTCTTCATCTCCATCCATTTCCCACCGGCTTACCCCTTCAAGCCACCAATGGTGTCGTGGAAGACGCCGATTCTACACTCCAACACCGACAAACCCCGCGTCTTCCATCCGCTACTCGTTACCGCTACCTGGAAGGTTGGAACGACGGTGAAGGAACTCCTCCAAGCGCACCATGACATGCTGCTTTACCCTAAGGTCGAGGAAGAGGACAACTACTTCGCAGACATCGCACGCATGTGCGTCTTGGAACCGGAGCGGTTCAAGAAGGAGGCCCGCCTGATGACCGAGGCACACACCATGAATTAATTCATGGTGTTTTTCACAATAAAATAATAAATTTTATGTTTTACTATTTTCCGTTGTAAAACATTTTATTATTTAAAAATTATGACTCTAATATATTTACTTACAAAAAAATATTATTAAAATTTCTTGTGTTATTCTATCAACTATATTATCTCAGTTGATACATAAGGAATCCCTAATAAGGAAACCCTAATACTCAGTATCAATTGGTGTAACCACATGTATTTCCGAAAATCGAAATATATAATACTCGATATCGTTTGGTGTAACCACATGTATTTCTGAAAATCGAAATATGTAATATTCGGTATCATTTGGTGTAACCACATGTTTATCGGATAATTGAAAATTTGTAATACTCGGTATCATTTGGTGTAACCACATGTATTTTTGAAAATCGAAAATATGTAATACTCGGTATCGTTTGGTGTAACCACATGTTTATCGGATAATCAAAAATATGTAATACTCGGTATCATTTGGTATAACCACATGTTTATCGGATAATCGAAAATATGTAATACTCGGTATCATTTGGTGTAACCACATGTAATCCCGAAAATCGAAAATATGTAATACTCAGTATCATTTGGTGTAACCACAAGTTTTTTCGGAAAATTGAGTAAGTCTTGAGTACAACCATGAATCGTAACTACTTGAACAGGTAGATAGTTAAAGAAACTATACTTCCTTAAATAGATAGAACAACCATGTCCTTAACTTCCTTAAATATCTTACTTCGTCGCGTCTGTTCCAGTTCCCTATCCATTTTGTTCAAAACCAAGTCACACACCATCTCATAAAGGAGAGCATGAGACCTCCTTGCCTTAACCATTTCCTCCTTCAGGTTGTTTACCGATTCCTGTAGCTGGGAAATCTCCGTCGAGTGAATCCGGTCCATGGTTCTAGTCCAACCACTCCGGCCTTGCATCTCGGTCAAATCATGCCGAACATCTGCAATCTCTTCTAGCATCGCCTCATCACACCACTTGAAGAGATGACATCTGGGATTCTACAAGACATAAACCGTATAAATATTTTTGGTACAAAATTAAAAGCAATCAACAGCTGAACTTACGTATTCCTTATTGCAAGCGAAAAATCTTCTTCCCGGATCCAAAACGGTGTGGGAAGATTTGCTGAATGGTTTACGATGACAATAACAGAATCGCAGGATTCGAGAATCTTCGTACAATTCGGGTGGAGGGCTCCCGCTTGAAATCTCCGAGTTGGACGACGAGCCGAGACTTGGCATTCTTGCAAGAAATTGTTATTTTGCAAAAAAAACTGAGTGTTTTGTGTGTTGGTTGTGATTTGTACGTAAACCCAGATATTTTAATGAATTTTGATGTTGGGGAGAAACTCAAATTTGGAAATGTCTGTTTTGGGGGGAGGGGGAAACTCAAAATTGGAAATGTATGTTTTGGGGGAAAAAAATAAATTTGAGTTTCGTGGATAAACCCGGGAAATAATAAATAATTGTAATGGGGTCTATTTGTTCCACCCAATAAGACATGTGTTCAAGTAAAAACACATGTCGTTTATTGTAACTGAGAATTTAAAACGTAGTTGTGCTTTGTTTTCCAGTTATACACATCATCCACATAGTGTTACTTTTGGTGGATATACCGTATTCGCGGTAATACTGAAATGTCAAGAATATATTCTGGTAATACGTTTCATAATTGGTTATAAAAGCAAATTATCAACTTATTCATAAAACAAAATTCGAGAAAAAAATTGATACGTATTCTTTTCATCATTGATGTCCTAAGCTTGATAATGTGACTAGAAGGAGATTGACACTTAAGTGTCGGGTGTGGTGAGATCCGTATTATTTCTTCATTATTTTTAGTAGTTTAAAACACTGTTTACTAGTCCCTGATAAGTGTTAGCATGAAAACGACCATATTTTAAAATACTGATTACTATCGTGGTCGTATTTTGCCATCTCCAAATTATGAAATCGGTTTAAATTGGTCTATTGGTGGTTAAGGGTTGGTTAACTTCTTCAAAACGACGTCACCTGGAAACGGGTCTCTTTTAATCTTATTTTCTATTATTATAATAATATTCTACATGACACATGATCACCTTTCTCTTCTTCCGACGAACATTTCATCATGTTTTTAACTTTTACACGACATTCTCTGACCTAAAAGTACTACTTTCACTTTTCTTTTTCACAACTTTTTCGCTCTTGCTTCTTGGCTTGTTCACAACTATTTGTGGTCGACAGAACAACAAATGACCGTACTAAACATTATAACTAGAGCGTAGTTATACCAAGTTTTCTTGACCAAAACTAGAGTGTTTATATTAACTGGGTTTGCTGAACGTCATTGGACTGATAATTCTAGTTATACTCATCATCCACGTAGTTGTCCATCTTATGTTTTACAGTATTATAAGTAATACTGATAACACCGTATTTTGACCACTTTTATGGATCATAATTATGTCTTATGCAGGTGTTTTAACTCTGTTTTCAATGTTTTTAAATTATTTTCAATGTTTTAGAGTTTCAAAAGACTTTACAGGAAACTTGGACAAAAGATATGCAATTTGGAACAAATGAACAATTTTGGATAAATGCAGACCGCCAGAAGTATGGCAAGCAATGAAGATCTTCTCACCGTCTGATCACCCCCAAAATTTGAGACAACATAAAGGATCTAACCAGCTTTCTAATTCACTTGGTTTGGAGACAATCCAACGGTTAGATCTTCAGATACTCCCGATCCAAGAAAGACAGAAAATGCAGTTCCGAAAGAGAGCCATGTGCCGAGACCGCGGCCAACACCTATTTTCCCGCGGGTAGAGCCACCGCGACCGCGGAACTTGGTCGTTCAGTTTCCAGACAACTTAATTAAAGCCCAGATCAATTCCTTTCGTTATTTTTGAAGCCCTAAGTGTCCAGGACAACTCCAAAAGCTATAAATATCCTCTTTAGGTCATTCTAAAGAGGGGAGACCAAGAGAGACCGAAACTAATAGACAAAGGAGAGAGAGAGAGAGAGAGAGTTCGTGTGGAACCCTAGCGAGGAGGCCGCCGTTTTAAGGAGAAGGAGCCGCCGCTGGAGAGCATCATCGCGCCTCCGTCGTCGCCTCTGTTCTTCGTTTTTCTTCCCTGTTTTCTTTAATTTCCTGCACTTTCAATTTCGTTTATGATGCTTTGTTATAATATGTTTGAGTAGTTACCCAGTTGGGTTTAAAGGGATTTTTCAAAGGGAATTTCGTGTGTCTTTGCTTATGAATCGATAGATTTAGGATTTATAATCTTCTAGATGTTCTTCGTTTGCCTTTAATCTTACTGCGTGATTCTTTGCTGGCCACTTAGAAGCCGATCTGATATGATATGTTGCGAAAGCTTTCATTGATTGTCTGAACTAGGGTGAAACGAGCAATTATTCTATAGGAGTGGAAACCTACCTGTAGTTGAGTTGTGAATGTTGATGAGTCTTGTTCTGTTATTGCATCTTCTCCGTTCCAGGATCAGAGTGGAAACCTACTGATCAGGGTTGCGAGAGATAGTTGTTTAGTGCTGCGAAATTAGGCTATTCATACTTTCGTGCCTCGAGTTCTAGAACATACATAGTTGATTACCTTTATCACTTGTTTAAAATCGACATAGCTTAGACCATGAATCCCTGTGAAACCCCTGTGAAACCCCTGTGAAACCCCTGTGAAACCCCTTGAGCCCCAACGTTTGTCTTTAATTGTTTACAACCTTTGATTTATTTGCTTTTTATTCGCTTGTTCTTTGCTTCCATTCGCCTCTTGTTTAGTCGCTTACTACTTGCTTTTACTTGCTTTCGTTTTCTTTCAATTGCTTTTTACTTGCTTTCTAGTTTAGATTTAGTGACAACCAAAACCCAAAACCAAAACCCAAATCGTTTAGTTCTAGTCTGATTTAAGCATTGAAGTGAATTCATACTGAAACAACTAAGTCTCCGTGGATCGATATCCTAAGTACTACAGCGCATATCTGTGCACTTGCAGATATTTAGGGGTTATAAACTTAAAACTTGAAGCTTAGTAAAACGAAAACAACTCACCCCGCTTTTGCTCGCAATCAAATACTTATATTAAAATGAAAAACTTTCGGTTATACGCTTCATCATAGGTTATAAAAGCTATAAACAAACGTTCTCGTGTAATGTCTATATCATTTAAAATTTTTAAAACACTACTCCGTAGTTCCTTTAAAATAGTAGCTTGACCACGAACAAATTTGCATAGACTGACTCATTTTGTGGTCAAATTTCGTTAGAGTCACATTATCAAATTCTTTTGGTTTACGGGTGGTTTAATGGGTGGTTTACATCTTACTAAACGACGTTGCTCTGAGACGGGCCCACTATCTGTCCTTAGTTTTTTCTTCTTTATCTCCCTTTTACTTTGTTTTTACTTTTTGAGAATAACTTTTTCCGTTTCCCGAGAAACATTCTCTGACTTTTTGAGAATAACTCATATTATATCCTCTTGATACGATGTACTTTTACTCTTTACATACACGAGAAAGAGAACTTTGAACTTTGAACGAGAAAGAGAACTTTGAACTTTGAACAAAAGACTAGGGAGAGAAAATAATACGTTGTTTTACAAAGTTATACGAGTAATACTTAAATAAAATAAAAACAAATTTTCACTCGGATGGATCAAGTTGGCTACTCTTTCAAGAAGCGATTTCTAATATCCAACAAGAATTTTGCCGCCTCCATTGTCTTTTGGCAAGAATCGCACCAATCAGGGGGGCATGATGTCGTGTCAACTGCATGAGGGAACAAGTTTTACCCTTAACAAAACACATGAAAGCCGCAAGTGCACAGCTGATCAGTTGTAGTATTTAGGGATCGAATCCACAGAGATTTGTGTGCCTGGTATTCTTCTACGGTTTTTAACTTTATGTCTAGACTAAATTGGTTTTAAAGGTTGGTTGTTTTTCTTGCGAATTAAACTAAAGCAAAAGCAAGCAAATAAATCGATCCCAGAAAGCAAGTAAAGAAAATCGAATGAAATGCAAATGGAATAAGTAAAATATCGAACTAAAAAAAAATAAGGCAAGTAAAATATCGCATGAAAAGTAAATAAATCAAGTAAATAACGACTAAGAAAATTGAAATGCAGGTCTAAGAAAGCAAGTAAAAATCGATGGAATTGTAAACTATGGCTAAAAACGCTGAGCTTTTGGGAACTCTAAGGGACATAATCGGTTTAAACACTAAGGTAGATAGATTGGGATTGACGGATAACAATATATGGGTTCTAGAGCTAGAGTACGGCGGTATGACTACGTCACTGTCGTGATCATAACCAACTGTTTCTCGCAACCCTGACCAGTAGGTTTCCACTCTGGCCCTGGAAGGGAGAGAACGCAAGAGCTGCACAAGACTCGTCAATACTCACGATCTCGCCGCAGGTAGGTTTCCACTCCTACGGAAAAATCGCCTGTTTCATTCTAGGGCTGATACTTAATGAAAACTTTCGCAACACTAACTATCTAGATCAGATACTAGGTGATCAATCAAGCATACATGCAATAAGAACAAGAATAAACAGAGAACAGGTCGAAATCCCAGATCTATAAACCTAGATGTCTTAATCGATTATGAGAGCCCCTTTCGGGAACCCTAAGCCCAACTCGGGATCTACTCAGACATGGCTGAGTTCGACATCATCATTGGTTTTAATAAAAGTAATGAATAACAGTAAAGAAAAGAGATAAAGAAAGCTTCTCTGTTGAAGAACTCGGACTTGAACAATCTTCTACAAAAATCTCATAAAAACGGCTAAAGGAAAAGGGTTTCTGTAAAGTATGAATGGCTCCCTCTAAAAACGACCTAAATGACATGTATTTATAGTCTCCAATACTCCATGGTCTCTAGGGTTCCGGAATTGAGGCGGGGAATGACTTTGGGCTTCAGATAAGTGGGCTTTAAGTCGGAGCTTGAATGCCGGGGTCGGGAGTGTTGTGACTGCGGCAATTGGCTTGTTGGCCGCGGTCGGGAGGCTTCTGACCGCGGCAAATAGCTTGTTGGCCGCGGTCGCGTGAGTTGCTGGCCGACTCCGCGTGGCTCCGGGGCTAATGGAATATCTTGAGATCCAACCGTTGGAATATCTCCTAACCAAGTGCATTTGAAAGATGGTTGATTCTTCTATAAGTTGTCCAATTTTGAGGGTGATCAGACGGTGAGAAGGTCTTCGTCTCTCCATGAGAGTTCTGACGGTCTGCATTTATCCAAAATAGTCTTTTTGTTCCATTTTGTGCCTCTTTATCCCAAATTACCTGAAAAGTCTTTTAAAATCCGGAAACATAGAAATCCTTTGAAAACCTTTGAAAATGGAGTAAAAACACCTGTAAAAGATATTAAAATGATCCATAAAAATGGCCAAAATCCGGTGTTATCAACTCCCCCAGACTTAGTCTTTTGTTTGTCCTCAAACAAAACAAAGGCTAAATCTCGGCGAGAGGTTTGAAAACGCAGGAACTAAACAAAATCTCAGAGACCAAACTTCTAGACCAATATCAATCAGTATGCATCAATCGGGAATAGCCTAGAAAATTCTCACTAGCAATACAGGCATAACTAGTCCGTTAATCCGTCATGCAGAAATCTATGCACTAAGATCTAACTTCCAGTCAACTAGCTCTTAACATTCATTAAAAATCTCGGTGGTTCTCATCAAAGAAAATCTAGGCAAGGCAATCTAGGCTAGGTGTAAAGAAGGATTATTTTGGGGGTATGGCTTAAAGTGTTTAAGGGTTACCTGAAGATCTGGAGGATGCAGGACATTATGCAAAACCGCAAGAGAGAGTGAAGCTGTTGGTATCCACAGTTTTCAGTCACTTTCTTCTTGACATAGATTCATGGTCTTCTTCCTCAAGTTCTCTCCAAACTCCCCCAGACTTAGATTTTTGTAAATCTTTCAAAACAATAGCTCCTTAAACGAATAGTGGTTGCTCATTGCTCCACAAATTTCGACAATCTAAGACTCATTAGGCTTTTTGTTTTCCTTTCTCTTTTCACGCACCTTTAGATATAGAGTCTTAGAGAGCACGAATTTACCAGTTAATATCTGTCTTGTAAAGCTTTATTATGTTTCTGATACTCTTCCTTCCCAATTCCATTCAGTCTCTTTTGCGAGTGACTGAAAACTGCGTCGCTCCTCTTCTCTCCGACGTTTTTGCACATATCTGCTGATATAAACTAAAGAGAGAATGCATGAGGATTGAAAATAAAGGTTTTGGGTTTAGGGTGTGGTACCAGATAAAGATAAATTGGTCATCTAGGACGACAAAGAGTGGTAAAAGTGAGGGTAAAAGACGTCCTAGATGTGTATGTCGATGCCTGCCTAAAATCAATGATGAGAAAATTAGATATCAATATTAAGTCCAAATAAAATGAGCTAGTATATCCTGTTAGAAAGAATCTTCATGAATAGAAGTCCTCTGGTGGGAGTTCGTAGTGCAAGTACTCTAGCTACCGCCTAGACTAGTGCTAACCACAAATGAGCTATCATGCATAGTGTAGAAGTGTGCAGGTCTAAATCATCATAGTTTTGCGTCAAACATTCCTGAAAAATACTTAATGTCGAATAGGTTACATATTAAAATTTAAAAAGTACTTGAAATTTAAAAGCAAAGGCAGGAAAATAATTAGTACGGATAGACATCCTCCCCCAGACTTAAATCACACTGTCCCCATTGTGAAAAAGTTGGTGAAAAGATGGTGAATAAAAGCAAAATAAGATAAAATAAGATAAAAGAAAAGAAAATGATGATAGAACCGTGATGGTAGTGAAGTGCTGATCAATCACTCATCCTTCAAAGTGTCGTCTGCGAACTGGTGCTGCTCCTGTAAGAAGGTGACAACGCGCTCAAAGCGTCGTCCCTGTCTCTCAACTCTGCGCTCCAGATCGGAATGAGTGTGTGATGATGTAGATGATGAGGTGTGGCCGGTCGGAATGGATGGCTGAAAATGAGCACGGGCCGCAGCTGCATCACGCCTCGCCTTGGCCACTGTGTACTGGCCAATGGTGAATGGTAGACGAGGTACGGATGGCAGAAAATCATCGGATTCCGGAGTCCATCGAGGGCGTCCTCCGTTTCTCAATCTCGGGATAGATGCTGAAGGTAAGCGGACTCGGTGCTCCTCAGTGCCAGTGCAATACTTGTAACCAAACCTGTCTGGATCGAAAGCGGCACGAGAGATAGTGTGATCGCGAGAGAGATAAAGTAGATCATACCAGACATCGGGAAGTGGATCATCAGATGAGAAATCGAATCCTACAGCCTGTAGTATCGCTGTAATAGCACTCCCGAAGGCTGGAGTAGCGTCATCGCAACCATGTAAATCATGCTTCACCTTTACCATATTCTGCGATATGATCCAGGCAAAGCAGGCAAGTCGTGGATCATCCATAAACGGAATCTGAAGTGTAATGAGCTCAGTCTTCAAGACACCTCCCATGTTGGCTCTAGAGAAGATCGTGTGTGCTAAGAGTTTGTGCACAACTCCCACTGCTGGGTGGCTAAGAAAGACTGACTTCGATCTCCCACTATCATAGGCTCCATGACCCATCTCTCTCCACAGATTAAGATCAGGTTCATCTTCAAGATAAATGCCATCAGTGTATGGAAGCTTAAGAGCTTCACAAACCTCGGAAATGGTGAGAGAATAAGGCTGTCCGCGGATAGAGAATGACAAGATGTCATCTGATGCTCTGGGGTTCCTCCTCTTCGCGTGGTGGAGTGTAACGGTCGCTAAAAGCTCACGGACTAGCTCAGGATAAGTCGGAAGGTTCAGCTCCAAGTAGGGTCTCAGTTTAAGTGCATCGATGTACCAGATCACATCCTCTTTGATTCCAAGCATCTCGAGTGTATGATAATCAATGCAAGGCGTGGGTTTGATGTTCAGCTTCTTGAAACGCCTTGCGTAGTCCACTCTCGGGTTTGTCTCCCTCCCAATGTATCGAATCTGTGGTGGCTCGGGAGGTGCTCGTGTTTCTCTTGATTGCTGGAGCAATCTCATCACATAGCTTCTTCTTCTCGGTCTGGCTTGGTTCAGCATGTACTCTCCTAGAGTAGCATCGTCGGGAATGTCATCGGAGCTGCCACCAGTTCGACGGCTCCTTCGGGATCTGGTTTCATCCATTTTCTGCAAAATGAAATGTTTCTTGGAAAAAGAGTGAATTTGGGTGCTAATTTTAACACATTAAGATCTGTTATACTAATACTAGTATAAAGAGATTAATTAAAACTATTAGCAAACAAAATTGATATTAAATCAGAGAAATCAAGTAGTTCATGACTAAATTCGGATTTTTGATGTTCTCAACATAGAAATCTTCTAAAAATCGGTTTTTATGAGCAATTTCCATGTGAATTCTAGAGATTACCCAATACTAATCACTAATCACACAAGACTAAATCAAATTCATCAATTTTGCTGTACCAAATTCGATTTTTATGAAGCATGTAGAATCCAAATTTCAAAAATCTCAATTCCTCTTAAGCTAGGTGCTAAAATCGATTTTAGATAACCTAAATGAATAATCTATCATTCTTAAGCTATTTCCACCATCCATAGACCAAGATTTGGGTTTTTAAAGAAAACCCTAAATTCAAAATCGAGTAAGAATGGTGAGTTTGAGGTTCATACCTTGCTGGAAAGAGAGAATTGATGGCAGAATTGAAATCAGCTTCGAAAAAGAGTGAGGTTTGAGCCAAAAATCTCTTAAAAAGCTTAAGAATTGAAAAATGTGTTCTTTCTCCTAAATCTCTAAGTCTTTTGGAAGAGAAGAGAAGAAAGAGTTTTGATCCAAAAAGTTTGTTTCTTTTCTTTAAAAAGCGTTTTTGAAACAAAAACGGAAAATTTCTGGAAATTTTTAAGTCTACGGGAACTTACCTTTTCTTGTTTGCACATTAGGAAAATTTAAAACTTACGGAGGATCTTTTTGGGTTTTACCAGGAACATTTCGGGAAATACCTGGAATCACCAGGCAAAACCGGGAAGCGGCAGAAATCCGCGGATTTATCTCAACGACCAACGGCCGCGGTCAGGAGACACGCGACCGCGGTGGCTGAAGGCTCGGCCGCGGTCACATTCACGGTGCCGCGGTCGATGCACCCTTGGCCGCGGTCAGGTCTGTTGCGACCGCGGGTCTTCCTCCTGCGGCCTATTGTCCAATCTTCTCGTCTTTGCCGGGCCGAGCAGCTAAAGACCTACCTTTTCCTTATTGGTTTTTCTAATTTTCTGATTTTTTTTTTATGTTTTTTTTTGTTTTATAAAATACCTAATACTTAAAAAGAAAAAGAAACCATAAACTCTAAAAGGGAAAATAAAATTAAAAGAAAGAGTACCTAAATGGGTTGCCTCCCATTAAGCGCTTTTGTTTTAAGTCGTTTAGCTCGACGTAAGCATGAGGAATCAGGCTGATTTGAATGGCACTCCACTTGATGTGCCTTTATCACTTCCGGTTGGTGGAGGTTTTACTTCTTCTCCTTGAAGAGAAGTCTTCTTACCTTTAATCTTCTTTTGGACTTTAATGTTGTTCAGAACCCTTTTTGTGTTTTCGATCAGCTCCTGTATTTGATCCTCACTAGTTTCTGTTGCGTCCGGTGGAATGATGATCTTGATCTTTGCAAAAGCTTTCGGCTTCTCCTTTTCTTTCTCTTTTGGCCTGTTTCCTTTACTTGGAAATTCATCTAAGATAGTAGGATAGTACCTTTTTCTGTCCACATTGAGGAAAACAGCATGCCGGTTTGCGTGATCGATTATTGCTCCTACTGTAGCTAGGAATGGTCTCCAGAAAATGAGTGGCCTCTCCTTGTCTTTATCCATCTCCAGGACTTGGAAATCTGCTGGAACAATCTTATCTCCCACTAGAACTTGTAGATCATGAATCGCCCCTTCAGTATCTTTTTGAGATGAATCTCCAAAGATAACCTTAACCGTCGATGTCTTTAAGGTTTTTATGCCCAATTTTTCGGCAAATGTCTTAGACATGATGTTGACATTGGCTCCGGAATCGCACAAACAGTCTGTAAACTTGATTCCTGAAATGAAACACTGGAAAACAAAACGTCCCGGATCATCGGCTTTGGTAAGCCTTTGAAACGGTGATCGTTCAGGTACCTTAAACGGTGGCTGCTTGGGATCGATATCCTTGTACAGTGGTACAAAGATTGGGGTTTCTTCTTTCTTTCCATCGGTTCAGGACTCTTCTTCGGGCAATGTTGTTATGGCGTTGCAAAACTTCTTAGGGTTATCTTCAACTCTTCCTGGAAGAACTCCACTTTGCCTCTTCATAGAGTCAGCTGTTTGGGCGACTTGCACATCTAACTTCTTTACGTGCGAAGATAAAGATTCAAACTTACCATTCAGATCATTGTACATGCAGTCCACTTTCACGTTCACGTCTTTAGATGCTTTTTCGTTCGTCATAACGAGCTGTTGGATTGACTGTTCAAGTCTACCGATTTGTGAAGCTAGCTAGTTCGTCGTGACTCCCTGCTGTTGTACAAATTGATTGTTGAAACCCGTACCTTGGTAGTTATATGGCTGTCGCGGTTGATATGGTACTATTCCTCCAAAGTTTCCACCTTGAAACTTGTTTTGGAATGATTTTTGCTGAGGTGGGTAGTACTGATCTTGAGGGTTCTCCACATTTGGATTGCGGTAAGAGAGAATGTTGTAATTTGCACTCCGGAAGTTGTTGTTGAAGTTGTTGTTGGAGCAATTTTGGTATGGCACCAGTGCTCCTACGTAGTTCACATCTTCTTCTTGAAATGCTTGATTAATGTGATCGATATCACTAGGCCCTTCCTCTTCTGCGCCATTGTTGGTTTCACAAGCATGGATCGGGCGATTGTTGCTCTTCAGAAGCTGGCTCACCATGTTCTTCAACTCGGTTATCTCCTTGTTGTCTGTTCCGGCTTGCTTCATCGATCGATCATATTCAGGACAATCATTGCTATTGGCTTGAGCAAAATTTTCGATGAGGGCTCTTCCTTGGGTTATCGTCTTTTGCCCAAAATCTCCATTGCTAGCTGTATCAAGTGAAAGTTTGTATTTTGGTTGCAAACCTCGATAAAATGTGCTCAGCAGGCTTGATCCATGAAATCCATGATGAGGGCAATCACGTTCATACTCCTTAAAATGTTCCCAAGCTTCATTGAAAGATTCAGTTGGCCCTTGTTGAAAGGTTGAGATCTTCGTTCTCAAATTGTTCGACCTTGACTTAGTGTAGAAGTGGTTTAGGAAAGCAGTTCTACATTCTTCCCAATTAGTATATCGATCCTGCAGGCAAAGACTTCAACCAACGGTGAGCTTTATCTGCTAATGAAATAGGGAAAAACTTACACTTTAAATAGTCAGGTGGAACTTGGTTTGTTCTCATCATGCTGCAAATTTCTTCAAAAAGCTCGATATGGTCCATTGGGTGCTCAGAAGGAACTCCATGGAACTGGTTTTGCTTCACCAATGAGATGATTTGAGGCTTGACTTCAAACTCATTCCGGTTTGGAAATGGTACTTGAATCGCAGATCGATTCTGAAAATTTTGAGTAGGTGCATCAAAGTCAGCTATGCGATGGTTCCTGGCTTGTCTTCGGTGTTGATTTGCTGCCGGAATGGGGCGGTGAATGCGTTCATTTGGCTGCATTGCTGGGTGGTCACCATCGGCTACATTGATGGGTGGATCAAGGTCTTCACGTCCTTCTCTCTCTCGGTTCTGGTGGTTTCTTGGAAGAACCTCATCCTCCTCTCCATCTTGTCGAGCATGATCACCTTCTATGTGATCATTCTCTTCGTTTTCTCCATGTTCGGACCCTTCTTGGTCCATATTCAAATTTCGATTAATAGGATCTCCAGGCTGGTCGTCGTTGGCCATTCCTTGTGTTCGTCTAAGTCTTCGAAGTTCTCTTTCGTGTCTGTGTATCTCGTCTAGAATTGGAATGTCTCCTGCAGGTCTACGCTTGGTATTCATGCAACTCAGAGAAAGGCAAAAGAAGGGAAAGATAGTTCAGGAAAACTTTAAGAAAGAACTAGAGATCAGGTGTCTAGAACAGAAGTTAAAACAAGAAAAATAGCAAAAGGCAACGAAACAAATCCCCGGCAATGGCGCCAAAAACTTGATGTCATGTCAACTGCGTGAGGGAACAAGTTTTACCCTTAACAAAACAAATGAAAGCCGCAAGTGCACAGCTGATCAGTTGTAGTATTTAGGGATCGAATCCACAGAGATTTGTGTGCCTGGTATTCTTCTACGGTTTTTAACTTTATGTCTAGACTAAATTGGTTTTAAAGGTTGGTTGTTTTTTTTACGAATTAAACTAAAGCAAAAGGAAGCAAATAAATCTATCCTAGAAAGCAAGTAAAGAAAATCGAATGAAATGCAAATGGAATAAGTAAAATATCGAACTAAACAAAAATAAGGCAAGTAAAATATCGCATGAAAAGTAAATAAAGCAAGTAAATAACGAACTAAGGAAATCGAAATGCAGGTCTAAGAAAGCAAGTGAAAATCGATGGAATTGTAAACTATGGCTAAAAACGCTGAGCTTTTGGGAACTCTAAGGGATCATAATCGGTTTTAACACTAAGGTAGATAGATTGGGATTGACGGATAACAATATATGGGTTCTAGAGCTAGAGTACGGCGGTATGACTACGTCACTGTCGTGATCATAACCAACTGTTTCTCGCAACCCTGACCAGTAGGTTTCCACTCTGGCCCTGGAAGGGAGAGAACGCAAGAGCTGCACAAGACTCGTCAATACTCACGATCTCGCCGCAGGTAGGTTTCCACTCCTACGGAAAAATCGCCTGTTTCATTCTAGGGCTGATACTTAATGAAAACTTTCGCAACACTAACTATCTAGATCAGATACTAGGTGATCAATCAAGCATACATGCAATAAGAACAAGAATAAACAGAGAACAGGTCGAAATTCCAGATCTATAAACCTAGATGTCTTAATCGATTATGAGAGCCCCTTTCGGGAACCCTAAGCCCAACTCGGGATCTACTCAGACATGGCTGAGTTTGACATCATCATTGGTTTTAATAAAAGTAATGAAAAACAGTAAAGAAAAGAGATAAAGAAAGCTTCTCTGTTGAAGAACTCGGACTTGAACAATCTTCTACAAAAATCTCATAAAAACGGCTAAAGGAAAAGGGTTTCTGTAAAGTATGAATGGCTCCCTCTAAAAACGACCTAAATGACATGTATTTATAGCCTCCAATACTCCATGGTCTCTAGGGTTCCGGAATTGAGGCTGGGAATGACTTTGGGCTTCAGATAAGTGGGCTTTAAGTCGGAGCTTGAATGCCGCGGTCGGGAGTGTTGTGACCGCGGCAATTGGCTTGTTGGCCGCGGTCGGGAGGCTTCTGACCGCGGCAAATAGCTTGTTGGCCGCGGTCGCGTGAGTTGCTGGCCGACTCCGCGTGGCTCCGGGGCTAATGGAATATCTTGAGATCCAACCGTTGGAATGTCTCCAAACCAAGTGCATTTGAAAGCTGGTTGATTCTTCTATAAGTTGTCCAATTTTGAGGGTGATCAGACGGTGAGAAGGTCTTCGTCTCTCCATGAGAGTTCTGACGGTCTGCATTTATCCAAAATAGTCTTTTTGTTCCATTTTGTGCCTCTTTATCCCAAATTACCTGAAAAGTCTTTTAAAATCCGGAAACATAGAAATCCTTTGAAAACCTTTGAAAATGGAGTAAAAACACCTGTAAAAGATATTAAAATGATCCATAAAAATGGCCAAAATCCGGTGTTATCAGGACACGTCTGCATATCCCTTCATAATTATTAATGGGTGAATGTCTCCACTTCAACAACGAAAGTTATTAATTTTGTCCACCACCAATGTAATCCTCTCTCCAAACTGTGCTGGAGTGACATACAGGGGTTCTCTAGGGCTTGCTCTTTCAATTTGTAATCGCATTTCTTCTGATTTCGCCCGTATAAAATCTAGGACATATGTTAAGCTTACATCGCATCCGGACATGATGACGACAAGCATTTGGTGGCAATATTTTGCCAACGAGAATCCCGCTTCCGATGACGCCTTAAGCATTGCCATCCCTGCCTCTATATCATGGTCATAGAAAAAAATTGAAAGACCTCTTTCAAATAGAGCTGTAGGATTACCTTCTGCCAAACATCAGTCCTTGAACATTCTCATCCATGCCATATCAAAAAACCAAGGTGTGGGCACGCTTAGCAAATCCACGGTCCGAAGGAAGATTGGATCCTTGGAGATCTGGTAAAAATTCTCACTTGCCACTAAAGCCCTACAGTGATCGCGAGTGCTAGAACTGACTACCTTCTTTAGTATTTCGTTTTTCATCTCTATGGGCAAATCAGAAAACCCGCTTTGCCTAGCCATAGTAGATGAATGAGATTCTGTTTCAGAAACTCTTTGGGTCTACGTTAAATAACAATCAGCTTTATCACGTTTGGGGGAAACGAGACATTGTTTGAAGATATTGACCGCATTAACTCAAACGAGACGTCGTTTGAAGATATTGACCGCATCAAGTATTTCCGAGTAATACAACCACAACATAAACCATAAATCATCCAAAGATAGTTGTACTAAGTATTTCCGAGTAATACAATCACAACATATCTCTCCATTTTCCAAACTAAACCACGTTATCACCCGAGACATCTCCTCCAGCATTTTCACCTCCTGCATTTTCACCTCCAACATTTTCACTTCCAGCATTTTCACCTCCAGCATTTTCACTTCTAGCATTTTCACCTCCAGCATTTTCACTTCCACCATTTTCACCTCCAGCATTTTCACTTCCACCATTTTCACCTCCAGCATTTTCACTTCCAGCGTTTTCACCTCCAATAAAATAGCTATAAATTTGTACGATTCCGACCGACGCTTATTACTCGTTTTCGTCCTCTTCGACTTCGGTCGACGCTCTCCAACGGATGGATGCCTTTTCTGCTGTTTTGTCCCCCTTTTTGGCTTGTAAACCGGGGCCAAAGCGCTCAATTTCTTAACATCATCGGGGACAACCCATTGTGACTTATGTGGAACAGGATAGATGGTTCTGTTATAAGCAAAAACCCACTGCTCGGTTAAATAATACATCGAACACAAGTCCTCCACGTTTATATCCAATTCTGTCTGGCCGCTTCATGTAAGCTTCTAATGCGGCTAAGGCATGGACAGATGGATACTTGTCTATATCAAAAAGCTTGCACGAGCAAGTTTTATTTTTCAAGCTCACCGTGTAATTAATCCCATCGAATCCAAGCACGTTGTATTCAATCTGAATGATGTTTAACTCGGTGACACCTAGCTTCTTAAAATCAGCACATCTACTGTGCACAAAGGCAACCAGTTTGCGTCCTGGTGGCGTTGAAGCAGCCTCGTTCTTATGCTTGTTAAACCATTCACACAACTTGTCAACAATCGCATCTATCATAGGTAATAATGGCAGCATCCTTGCATCTTTAAACACACTATTCAAGTACTAGTATCTAAATTGTACCTCTCTGCTGGAAAATAGCACTTGGCCCATTTCGATACTTCTACACACCTTTCTAGATAATTGGTCACAGCAGGATACTTTAATGCCATCCTAGAATAATGATCAAGAAACTCGGCCTCTGTATACTGTCTTGCGCACTCCATGAATGTATCTGCAACTATTTTTTTATCCCTTGAAACTTGCATTTTCACATTCTGTGAAAGATGCCAGGTGCAATACTCATGTTTAGCTTCCGTGTACACCTCAGCTACTGCGTTAATGAGGCATAAATTTCTGTCCGAAACAATAACCAACTCAGGACTATCGGATATAACCGTTTTTAACTGCCTGAAAAACCACTCCCAACTATCATTTTTTTCTGAATCAATACCTCCAAAAGCAATCGGATAATGGTGACGATTACCATCCTGACAAGCATCTAAGACTAGCTGACAATCCATTCCGGCTTTCAAAAAAGTTGCATCAACAACTACCACTTTTCTCATAGCTACAAACCCTTCAAGGCAAGCTCCCAAAGCGACAAATAAGTACTTGAATCTTCCTTAATCGTCCAGTAACACCTTTTGTTTTCTACCTGGATTCACCTTTTGTAGCATATACAAATACGAGTACAGATCTCTATAGCTGTCTGCAGGATAACCACGAACCAGAGATTTAGCTTGATGTACTCCTCTCCATGCGGTGGAGTATGACACACTCACAGAAGAGTTTTGTTTAACCAAAAGCATGACAGCGTGAGGAGTTGGTGTATCTAATCGACCTGGATACAACTCCTTAACAATAGATGCAACTAATCCTTACTTTCCTTTGTTTGTTGTTTGTACTCGCACTGGCCCGAGAACAAGTATGCATCTTCCGGTATACTGTTATAGAAAAATAGGGTGTATTCGCATCCTTCCAAGCTCGTAAATACCAATTACAACCTGTTTCACCGCATTTCACGACATATCGCCTCTTATCTGAATTCTTTATAGTCAGACCAAAACAATATTGATGTGAAGCTCTATACACTAAATCTATCAAATCTTGTTTACATGCAAATTGTTGCCCCACTCTCAGATTCATACCATCTTCCCATTCAAAATGTTGTGTTTCTACAACTTCAGGAAGGGGACCATAATCAAAATCAAACCCTATGTATTCCTCCTCCTCGTTATCAAACTTGGCTTTAGCATCATCATCTACTCCATCAGCATTTTCACGGGAAACATCATCACCATCTTTTCAATTGTCACGTGTAACATCATCACCATCTTCTCCATCACGTGTAACATCATCACCATTTTTTCCCTCATCACCGTCAACTTCCTCTATCAATGGGACATTCACGTGATGTTGTCCTGCTGAACAGTTGCGTGTGTAAATAGAAAGTACACCATTATTTGATCCACCATTACCTAAACGCAACCCCCCATAATTTATACCAACTGAACTTACCCTCTCAACTCTGGAAAATCCCTCTCCAACTTTAACACCTTTGATGACCTCTACATTAATAATACTTTTGCGTCCCTCTTTATCTAGTGAGGTCAGAAACGCAGCTAGGTCATCATCATTCGAAATATAAAATTGTTTCTGAGTTTGCACTAGTACCGGAATGTAACTCAGTATCAACTTACTCGAAGATTCAACAATCCCAACCTTCGTGCATATCTTTTTCACTAAATCAGAATAAGTAATCTCCTCCAAACTTGATGACTTAAACATTCTAGCATACATGGACGCTGGAGATGAAATCCATTTATCCTCCGAAGTTGAATAATATCCCCCGTAATCAAAAAATAGGTTCGTTATCATTATCACCTGAAAAAATAACACATATTCCATACTCAACCGCATAAAAAATGTTTCCATTTGTTTCCAGTTATACACAGGTAATACCAATTGTAACTCTTTCTCTCTCATTTAATTAGATCTAATTGTCAACTCGTGGAGAAACTCTAATCTAACTCGATTTACAACATCTAAAACTCCAATCCAATAAATACCCAGTCGATTAGCAATCAATTACCATTTCCATAGTATATCATTGCCTATTCAATAATCGAATTTAATCCCAATCGTGGTACTAAGGCAACGATTTTCCAATAACGAAATAAAAAAAGAATATCCAACGAAATGTCAATTACCTCGATTAAGCTTCGATGAGGGATGAGTGCAGCAAAATGTCAAGAAGGATTCGAGTTCTGAGAATTCGTTCTCTAGCGATCGCTGGGGTGAAGCGAGCGAGCTGGTCAAAAATGGTTTCTCTTTCAACCCGGTCCCCGACAAGAAGACAAAGCCTGTTCTGATTGGCTAAATTTTTGGCGCCTAAAAAATGTCGACACGCTCCTGATTGGTTAAAATTTGAGAAGCTCGCTTCTGATTGGCTACTCATGCTTATATCTCATTGGACGAATTTTTGTTTCGCCGCTCTTGATTGGTTTATCTCTGCTTATCTATGACTGGCCAATTTTTCAATTTTCTGTTATAATTTACTTCTTCCAAAATTACAAGGACAAATTTGAGATTTCCAAGCTCCATTAAAAGGTGAGAGAGCCGCAAGGGAGACGCTAGAATGAAGGATGAGACGAGAGAATAAATAATCTCTTAGAGGAGTGTCTCAGGTTATCTCTCTAAGATATTGGCCCCTAAAACTGAAAGTCTAAAAGTAAAAGAAACATTAAAAACTTAAGCCCAAAACTTCTCTTATTTTTTTAATACAAAAAAACTTATTTTTTTTCTTTTTTTTTGAAAGAATGTAAAATTTTATTCATCCAAAAAAAAACCTTTGTACAAAAAAAGCTGCTAAATGTTTAAAGAGTTTAATTTGATTCTAAGCAAGTATATTTGGAATAAAAATCAGCATCGCGAGTTTAGCTCCGAGTGCTAAACCATCGCTCCAAACCATCTGTCATACCCCTTTGATTTTGAATTGTGGATACTCTATTTCGAATTCCCTTGTCTATGAACCGAATGAGATGAGCTGGCGGTTTCAGACTGTCCCCATGCTTTCTGTTATTTTTCTCCTTCCAAACACTGAGGACTGTAATTTGAAAATAATATTGTAGCAGAAACAGAGAGGTAGGATCGGTCCAGTCCTCTGTTCTTATCAGCGTCATGATATCATTCCAGGTGGAGGTGTATTGCACTCCAAGAAGCCCGAGAACGAGTGCTTTCCAAATCTAAGATGAGTACCCGCAGGAGAAGAAGAGATGGTCTCTTGTTTTCTACTGGGTGCTGAAAAAATACGCAAGCGTGAGAGGCTGGTGGAGCAGTGTTCCATTGCATCATCCGGTCACCGGTGGACAGAAGATTATGGATCGAGAGCCAGGTCATAAACACATAATTTGGTTTCGGCCTGTCCCCATGCTTCCTGCTATTTCTCTCCTTCCAAACACTGTGGACTGTAATTTGAAAACAATATCGTAGCAGAAACAGAGAAGAACTTGGGTTTGTACTTGTCTCCCTTACATTTCCACAATACCACATCCTCCTCTGTTTTTTGATCTATCTGCAGAATGTCGATGATGTTTTCTAACTCGTTGAGGTTGGTTCTCCAACGACGCCGGCATCGGTGTCTTGTGACCACCCAATGCACCGATGCTTGTGCAGGTATACCCATGTCAATGAACCCCTGTATTCCAGTTTGGTCAACAAGTTGACCTAATTGAGACCACTGATCATACCACATCCCTTAGCTTTAGCAATTTCCTCCACATCAATGATCCCATACTCATTTCCTCTTCTAGAGACCAGAAACATTTGCTCATCTGTATGTTCATTCGCAGCCATTGTGCCCATAGTGAGGTCGTTGGATTGATAAGCCGCCAGATGAGTTTCAAGCAGCATGTTTTGTTCACCTCTTTTGCCATCCGTAAACCTAATCCACCTTCCTCCTTTGGCGTACAGAGCACCTGCCAAGCTATCTTTGCTTTATTCGACCTTAGATCCGGTCCAGACCACATAAACGCAGCACAGAGGCGATCGATCTCCTTAACGCACACTCCAGGGAGGCAGAAAGGTGATGACCAGAAATTGAAAGTACTTGCAATAACCGATTTGATTAATTGCAGTCGTCCAGCATAAGACAGAAACCGAGCCTTCCACAAACTGATACGCGGCCTTATCTTCTCCAACAAGGGAACATATTCAGTTGCTGTCATGCGCTTTGTTGTTAAAGGCAGCCCAAGGTACTTCACAGGAAGACTACCAATGGCAAACGGGAAGCGATTTTCGATCACTGCTCGAGTATCAGATGAAACTCCAGCCACATAAGCTGTGGATTTCTCGAGGCTTATCTTAAGACCCGAACATGATGCAAAATCTCTGAAAACCTCAATAACCCCTTCCATCGAACTCATCTTACCATCTGCAAAGACAATTAAGTCATCTGCGAATCATAGGTGGGTTAGCCTTAAGGTTCTGCATTTCGGGTGATACCCTATGCGCTGTTCATAAGCAGCTCTGTCTAGCATTTTTTAGAGAGTATTCATAATTATGACGAATAAGTAGGGGGAGAGTGCACAGCCCTGTCGTAACCCCCTGCCACTTTGAAACAGTCCTGAGAGCTCTCCATTGATTTGTACTGAAAACGATGCCGTCGAAATACAGAGCCTAATCCAATGGATAAACTGCGCTGGGAATCGTAATGCCTCAACGATGTTAAGGAGAAAAGTCCACTGTACCGAGTCGAAAGCTTTTGCTATGTCAATTTTCATCGCACACCGTAACGAGATAGAGCCTTTATGATAATCTTCCACCAATTCAGTTGCAAGGAGAAGATTCTCAATGAGAAGCCGGTTCCTCACAAACGCGGATTGGTTTAGGGAAATGAAGTCTGGGAGTGTGTCCTTTAGACGATTTGCAATGATTTTGGATATCACTTTATATATCACGTTGCAACACGAGATTGGCCTGAAGTCTTTCATTTCTTTAGCTGCTTCTTTTTTTGGAATGAGAGCTAAGATTGTAGCATTAACTCCTTTCGGCAAAAAACCCTTAAGGAAAAAAAACTGCACTGCCACGGTGAAATCTTTTCCCACTATAGGCCATGCTGCTTTGAAAAATTTGGATGTAAATCCGTCCGGGCCTGGTGCTTTGTTACTCGGCATGTGAAATAGAACTCTCTTCACTTCTTCGTCGGTTACCTCTTTGACAAGTGATTCTTGAATCTCATCAGAGCACTGATGCTGTAACAGGCCCTGCAGTCGGTCAACTGAGATACCCTCACATTCCGTAGACGTGTGTTGTAAGAAATCCGTGAAAAATCTAACTGCTTCGTCTTTGATCCCTGTGCTTGTCTTCACGATATCTCCATTAGCACAGTGCATTTCATTTATCGTGTTTTTCATTACCCTCTCTATCGCCGCGATGTGGAACTGTTTGCTATTGTTGTCCCCACCGAAAGCCAACGTAGCTTTGATTTTTGACGCATGTAACTCTACTCCAGACCTGCTACGAATTGCCATCTGCTGAAAGCTTCAGCCTCATCATTCATTGCCTGACAGGAGGGGTGTAACAGAGTTTCGTTTTGTTTCTCACAAAGAACCGTATGCGTCTCCTTCGTTCTCTTTACCAAGTTTCCAAATCTCTCCTTACATAGGTTGCGTAGGAGAGGTTTCAGGACTTCTAGTTTCTTTGAGAATCGGAAAATGGCAGAAGTTGAGTGGAATAACTTCTTTATTTTCCTCTTTGTTCAAAATTTCAATTTCGCTAGGCACTTGTCAAACGGTTGAAATAGGTTTAGCACCAAACAAAAAAGTTGGAAATAATATTTTTTGAATTTTTTAATATTTTTTAATATGTTTATCCATTATACTTTATAGTTTTGATACAATACTGTGTTTAAAATTGCATAAAGTACATGAAAAAGTTATTAGGCCAATATATTATTATTCTCAGTAAAATTATGAACATAAGTTGAAATTAATCAAGGTGAATGTTAATTGGACATCATTATTTCTTGACTTGATTAGGTTTAAATCATGGTGGAAATGTCATGCAGAACTAGATGGTTAAGCGGCTGCCTTTTAGAAAAAAGATTTTATGCATGGCCGACTCTAGTTGTAGATCGATCTCAATGTTCTATTGAAACATAAAAATGATCAAGGTTGAGTGGTAACATTTACCATAGCGCACAGTAAGTAGGCCTGGGTAAAATACTCGGAATCGAAAAACCAAACTGGAAATAGACTGAATTAGAATGTACTTAACCTATCGAATAGTTCTAAATATTGGTTCCTCTTATAAATATTTTGGGTATCCAAACCAAATTGACACCGAACCGAAACCTGAATATACAAAATATAGAAATATAATTATAGATATAATACTATCTATATTTAGTTTTGAAATAACCAAAATATCCAAAATATACAATTATAAACCAATTATACTAATTATGTTTAGATCAAAATAGCCATACTACTCGAAATATTTGAAAGTCTTTATTTATATTTGTTAAAAAAATATTTAAATTGAACAATGGGATACCATACCTGGCTTAAAATAGGAAATATTCGAATAGATTCTAAACCTCTATTTTTTAGGTATCTAAAACCTGAAAAATCGACTCGAATCCGAAGGGATATCCGAATTTACAAGCCTACCGGTAAGATATAAATCACTTTTAATACAGCATTAAAAGTTAATGGTACTGGAAATAATATTACCTAACCATTATCCATTACTGTAAATTTTGTATCTTCTAGTTATTCCAATTTCGTTTTAGTGATGTTATGCTTTGGATTCGATTGGTGACACACAAAGCGATAAGTGTATGTTAGCGGAACAGAAAAAACATATCAGCGGATATCATATAGTTTACATTCAAAACAATTATCAAAGGCTGCTAGCTCTCCTATGATCTCATTATTTTCAAATAAATATATAATCCTCCAAAAGTAATAGATAGATCATCATTCGCTCCATTTTAGTCCAAAACATTGATTCTTGCTCTAAACATGATCATACGATCATTGCATGTAATTTCTTTGCATATACTAATTACATAAATGTTGTCGTCGCTTTTGTGAGAAATGATAACTTATAATATTTCACTTACTTCTTCTTACCCTTGTTACTATTGTTCTTGCTATGATTCTCTCCTTCCTCAAGGAGTTCCTCCAAAACACTATCATCCAAATACTCAAACTCGAAAACTTGCCTAGAAGAAGAAGCAGAGGAGGAGGAAGATCCAGCCACCATAGCCGCGGAAGAGCCAGCACTTCCCATGTTATACTCTTGAGGGAAATTCAGAATCGCTGCTTGGCCTCTCATGGAGTAGGCGGCTTGATCATAGGCTCTAGCTGCTTCCTCTGCGGTATCAAACGTTCCAAGCCACACACGTTCACCATGTTTCCTCGAATCTCGTATTTCCGCCGCGTATTTTCCCCAAGGCCGTCTTCGAACTCCCCGGTACTTTACTTGCTCACCTCCGCCGCCACCTCTACCTCCTTGGTCCATAATTTTTTTATGTATGTGTGTGTATAGTGTTTGTAATATTGAACAATGAACAAGGATTGTTCTTGCGTGTGTTCGTATACGTGTTTGTGCGTTTTTCTGTTGCATGTGTTTGACGGGATTTAATTTGCGAAATACATAGGCGGGGAAACAAATGTGGGTCCTAACAAAAACCTAATAGTCGGCCCTCGACATGTATAATGTAAGAATATTATAAGTCCATTGAGTTTTCTTCGCAATTGAATTTTCATCTTTTAAATATAAAGGATTTCTAGACTTCTGGATACATATAGTCATGTCAACCGGTAACCACATTAATGAAGTTTATTTCGTAAGTTGTTATATAACCGTTCTCAATCTATAATTGTATTTATCAAAAAAAGAAAAACAATCTATAATTGCAAACATGCACCGATGTACATGCAAAATATTATTAACGTATATTTGTTGTCTTGAAATATATTTATTCAAATTGGTAGACCGTAATTTTATGGATATCATAAAAATTTCTAATTTTATTTTATTTTCTTGAAGGCGCAGTTGCAATAGACAAACATGAATTTTAGTAGAGAAATTAGAGCACAAATTTTCTAAAAATTGTTTTAATACCGTTGGCTTCAAGTGAAAATGTGCATTTAATTCCTCAAGTATTTAGAATTGTCATATTAATTCTCCAACTATCGTGGTTGTAGTCTTGTAGATTAAATGTACTAATTACAAATACTTGAAGAATTAAATGAAGATAGGTTAAAAAAAAATTTAAGTGAAGATGTTTTCCTGAGTTACGTTCACTCTAGCTATTCACTAGATTTAAAGAGCATTGTTGATTGCTGTGTCAATATATAATGTTATTGATTATTAATTTTGTATTATATGGATTTTGTTTTGGTAACGACACAAAATGAAGTTCTCACCAGAAAATTTGTTCAAGTGAATAAAGAGAAACTTGCTGTTCAAAAAATAAATAAAGAGAAAACTGTTGGCCGTCGTGGGCTCACTTGCAAGGCAACGTTGGAGAGTATCTTTGACTTCGGTTGTGCGCACGTGTGTTGACTATTTTCAAGTTTTTCCCAATTGACCAAAAGATTTGCTTTTTTTTCTTCTTTTAAATAGGTTTATTAAATCCAACGTTCTTGTTGATCCGGACTGGTTGTAAAACAAACATTAGCGTGTGATATGTATATTAGTATATATTATATATAGACATATAGCTCCTATTAAGATGTCTGTTTATTTCTTTCGCAAAAAAAAAAGATGTATGTTTATTTCCTTTTGATTGATCGAAGAATGAAAGCAAAAAATCTTCGAGCACCTTTCCTTTGAATGTTATACACTAGTATCATTTTTTGAGTTATATAACCTTAAAATATCATGATGATAACGATCATTTCTTTATTCAATCGGAAAATACCATGCCAAAACTAAGACCAATCTCCAAAACTTGACATTTATCAGTTAATTAAGACGTTACTTCTAATCTAACGGAAATAAATAGTAGAAATTACAATTATTACGATTTCGATCATTAAGTCGTAAAATCCATACTCGACTTCGACATTGATTGGTTCAAAAATGTTTACGTTGACATATAATGAAGAAATCATATGCTAAAAGTAAATTTGTAGATTACTTCTGATGATCGAGACCAATACAATGGACATATATGCTAAATAAATTAAAAAAAACATCATTTCGATCAGCGTAACGACAATAGTACAAGCTTAAGCGTTCTATCAGATTAATTAAATTTTTTTTTCTAAAATTAAATTTCAATACGAACCATTTGATCTTTGTAGGGATTTCTATTATGTGCCTATTCATTTTTCTATTTAAGCAGTTACCACTATGCCATATAACAAAAAAAAACACACATAGTTCATAAAATGTAATTGCGCAAGGCAATTTTTTTTTGTTAAAAAGAATAAGATAATTTAGATTAACTGATGATATATCAAAATTGATTTCGATTATAACACATGAGTGTGGGCCAGGCTTACAAAAGTTATGGTGAGATTGAAAACATATTAACACTGTCAGACGGCAACGAGTCAGTTAAATTATATTGTACATAACTTTAAGTAAATACTAGTACTTTTACTTACAAGTTACAAATTATATGTGCCCTTGATATATCATTTTCATATGTAACTATATAACGAAGTGACAGAATGCCGTTTCTTAAGCATCACAGGGGAGATGAATCTACAAGACCACAAGAAATAAAAGGAAAAAAAAAACAGAAAAGGAAATTAACATTCACCCCTAAACATTATTTGCGAAGTGAATTTTGGAGTTTTGCTTCGACCTATGTCCGCTCCACAAACATTTTGAGCAAAAAATTTGTGACGTGGTTTAAAAAAGATAACATGATCGACTTTAAAAAAAAATGATATGACTCAGTTAAAAATTCTCATTAATTTAAAAAAAAAATCAATTATGATATATATTTCAACTTGATATTTTTGTAAAAATCACAGTTTTAGAAAGTTATTTTCGTAATGATAATTTTTTTTCGAAATAAATTTTTATCTAAAACCTACAAAATCAAACGATGGTATCTATATTTTTAACATCAACTTGTTCGAAAAAAAATTGTTTCTAAATTAATAATGAAAGGAAAAAAATAGTAACAGATTCTGTGGATGAGATTGAACAAGAATCAGAATCTCTTTTGGTGACTGTGTAACTTTTGGGGTCACCAACATAGACAGTGCAACTCTTTTGCAGTCTTCATTCATGAACCAAATTTATTAATAATAATCTAGCAAATGTACATAGCCGACGTCGTCACGACGGTCCCGCTTACTTCGAATCGTGAGTTTTAAAATTATATATATTCATTAATTATTTTATCAGACAGGTATTCAAAATTTATCGATTTGTTTTTATACTAAAATGAAATCATAAATATTATGAGAACGTTCTTTTTTTCGAATGTCCACCTAAGCAAAACCAAAAAGTTTTGTATTACTGTCTAATCAAAATGTTCATCTAAATAGATTAAAAAAAATAAATTTAATGGATAAAAAAGTTACATATCGATATTCAATTTCACATTCCATGAACAATTGATTCACAGATTCAACTTAATTTGTTCACAAAGCAATTTAATCATCTTGAGTTCAGCTCTTTAAATAATATACATACGTCTTATATGAGGAGGGAAAATGGTTTCTCAACCATCCACTAAGAATTGAAGTACTTTCTCTCACATCTCTCTCTTTCTCTCTCAGATATAACTGTAACCGCAAGAGTCTTAGTTCAAGAACAACAACACAACTTAACACAAAGTTTTTCCTTTAACTGAACTTTATTGCTAGTAAATATGTTAATACACCTTACAAGTTTATAACACGATTTAAAACAGACTCAAGACACACCTTGATCTGTTGCTCTAGCTATCTCTGTTCTTCAATCTGTACTTGATCTCAGAACTCCCCTAGAAAAACTCTTAACCCTTGATGCAGACCTTAATACTCGAATCTCTCATCCTTATGCTAAGTGCTCTCTAGTAGTTATGTTAAGCTTATACAATGCTTTAACACGTCTATTTATATCTAGTAAACTAAGCGGCTATACACGCCGAAAACCCTACACCACAGCTTCCATTTTTTTGTCGCTTGGTGCATATTTCCTATTTGCATGTTTAAGGAAATCTTCCATTCTTCGTGATCTGCTCCGTTATTCCCATCCAGCTTTGCTTTCTTTCTAAGACTCCCATTCCTACTGGTCCAGCTCAGATACTCGTCTAGATCCTCACTCCAAATGCTTCGCTTGTCACGTACTTCATGCTTGTGGCATTCCATCCTTCACTTCATCTGGTACAATAACTGCTTCAAGTACAGCTACACCTTCAATAACTTATAACCCTAACCTTAACCACTGATCTTTAATTGATTCTTTGTACCTCCATGGGTTATACTCAATTAGCTTTAGCAACAAGTGTTGATTTTCAGATAAGAAAAATCCTAAACTGATTCAATACATTCTGAATATGACTTTAGACACCATGTGACATCAAACACCATCGATGCGCCTTTACAAACTCAGCTTCACTTCAGTTTACTTTGATTGAAGCTCTTATTTGATGTTCACCAAACTGATCATGCATTAATTTCCTTTAGTCATATTTACCTTTGATGAGTTGTAACATGTTAATGTTATAGCTTCAGACATCTAAACTCTTTCACGTACCTTTTAAACTTTATGTCATTACTCATTAGAACTCGTATACTTTCTGACTTTATGTCATTAGAACTTGTATACTTAATCATGAGCAATGTCCTGAGACTTTGAGTTCTATGTCAAGTTAACGTAGAACCAGCAAATCTCATCTCTCTTTTAGACTCATTTACTTTGAATCACAAGAGTATAACCTTGTTCACTCTTCTTGGTTTCTTTAACACTGATTTTTCCATCAGTTTATCAAGTCTTTCATCGTCACTCATTTGCAAAAAACTTCGTGATAGTGACATTTCAAAAAACTCAAACATGAGCCTTTCTTTGGTAACTTATCAAACCCTCACTAACCTTCTGTTCCCACATAAGCCTTATGTTGCAACAAACTACTGTATGTAATTCACACATTATCTCTATGCTCCAACTTATACACTCTTGTGGTTCACTTGTTTCTGTTTCACTAATTTGTTGGGTTCCAATGATTACATTCTTAAAGAATACAATCCATCGGCTGTTCCAACATAAACACAAATTTGTTTCAGCAAACAAGTTTTTAATGAATAAACAACAACAAACCCAATAGTCTGTAACCATTTTTATACGGACAATACCCTTGCTGCTACAAGCTCCATGTGATCTAATTTTGAGCCGTGATCATCACACATGCGAGTTTGGAAATTTCACAAGAATATGATACTTCATCACTGAGATGAGACAGATTTAATAATCAAACCTTCTCCAAACTTAGCTAACCTTGAAACACTCAAAGTCCACCCGTTTTGTTCCAATTATATTAACTTGATTTTGTTTCATACTCAATTGCAACTGTCTTTATAACCTGAATCACAAAACCTTAACTGATGTTTAAACAGCCACCAACACACATATTTTAAACTTCTAAAGCATTCCTTAGTTATGAGATTCACGTGTGTTACTTCCCTCAGAAAAAAAAAAAAATGAACAGCAATCGCATAAAAAAAATTATACAAAGATTTAACCAGAGTTAAAAAAAATTGGAAACCAATACAACCTGGCCAATCCTTTTTATAATCAGCATACAACCATATTTGCTCAACCAATATTTCCATTCCCTTGAGCATGTAGACTGTCTGAGTCGAAACTCGCACAATCAAGATTTATAAAGCAAAAAAAAAAAAAAATCAAAGCTTCTAAGTAAAAATCTCAAGAACAAAGAACGAAAAGTAGTTTTATTGCTTAGGGTTACATAATAAAAAAATTTCATCGACTATTTATACTAATTCTACAAACCGCCTAACTAAGAATCTTTTAACTTTTCTTTTGTACGGCTGCCAACTCTGATCCCTTCTAGGGTAAAATTTCTTGGACTCGTTTATCGAGCCTCCGCGTCTATCCGGTTCGGCCCGTTTACGCTATCGAACTTCTGGCTCGCCCAATCTATTTCTCCTTCAGCCCAGTCCACCTTCCAGATATGGGTCAATCCTCAGTCCCGGTACATATAAAATCCTCCAATTTGGCTCGGTTCCATCATCTTCGCCGTGATTTAGCTCAGCCCGGTTGAGACATTCCTTGATGTGGCTTAGTTTTGCTGAGCCGGTTCTTGATTAGGCTCGGTCCGAACCAATGTTCGGTTTAGCTCGGTTCAATTGAGTCGATCACTCGACTGGTTTTGATTCGGGTTGGTTTACGGTATAACTTGCGTTTCGATTCGGACCCTTTTTAGAGAAATCGTAAAATTGGACTTTCTGAAGCCCAATTTTGACACATAGTCTTTTTTTAGGCAATTAAACTCGTGTGGGTGAAAATTGACCCCAACAGTTTTCTCCCAGCTCTTCAGTTTCGTATACGAAGATGTTGAGGTTAAATTCACATAATTAGGTTAAATGACGGATCGTGTGATAAATCCCCTTGCCGAGGAGACACAAGGCTTTTTGGCTCGGCTCGTTTCTTTCATTTTTTTTAGTTCTTGCCGAGCCAAATCAAACCAAAACGAGAATGCGGTACCGAGCTGGTGTCGCAAATACAACTTGCCGAGCTAAAAAGGTGTATTTTTTGGCAATCCGAGCTGAAATGTCACTGCTGCTTCTGTTTTTACCAAGCCCAAGTCGGTTGAGGTGAAGTCGTGCTGTCGAATTGCTGAAGTGAAGAGATTTAGGACTGTTTTGTTGCCGAGCCGAGGCAAAGAGGGGATCAATGCGGCTGATGTCGCCGAGCTGAGGAGAGGAGATCGATGCGGCTGATGTTGTCGAGGTATCAATGTTGGCTTGACGAGCTGCTCTTGGCAAACAAAATTACGATTAATTTTCCCGAGATTTTTATACGAATAGACAAGATGACGAAAGTTATCGAGATGAGGAGCTTCCGAGGTGAAGAGAGTGCCGAGCTATTTTCGGAAGATAACGTGCAAAGGCCCAACAGTTTGCCAAACCGAACATGCAAAAATTTTATTTTAATGTACATATTCAAGACTCGGGCTTGGGCCTTGGGAATTGTTTTTGCTTCCCTAAGCTCATTGTAGTTCTCGGCCCCCACACGCCTAAGTCTCTGTAAAACTTGAGCTCCCTTCCTTCCTTCTTACGATCTTCACTTCTCAAAAATTTCCAAAAGGTTGTTTTTTCCTCTCTCCTCTCTGATCTCTTTTTTTTTTGGTTAAGTCTTCTGGTCCGCCGCGCCACCTAGGATTTTTCATCCGAGGTTTGGCGAGTTCTTTGATATTTCCGATCTGCTCGAGAGTTTTCCGATCCACCTTCAAACTTCCTGATCCTCCTCTGACATCACTTCATTTTTTAGATCCATCTGTCTTTTCCGAATAAGTCTTCCATGATCCGAGATGTCGAACCAAACCGAGTCGAGCAGTTCTGTTGACTCCGCAAGTTCTTCACCGTGCATCAACCGAGATATGATGGATCTCGCACCAAGCTCATTTGATGGTTTGTCTCTACGAAATGCCGAAGCAACAAACTCTTTCGATGACGTAAAGCCTGAACCTGAGGACTTTGATTTCGATCCTGTCGCGGCTAGACGGGAGCTTAAAATCACATAGGATAAATTTAGAGCAGGTCCCTCGAAGCCGCAAGGCTCTCGGAAGCCGAAAAAGAAGAAACCAGATCCTCCTGGTTCATCTCTTTTCCTCAGAAGAATCATTACAAAGGCTGATGCAATGTTGTAGGATTTCCGAGGCGATAGAGTTTATCGCGCCCGAACCTTTTGTCCGAGCCGACGATCTTCCGCCAAACCATTTCGCAGTTTACGAAAGTTTCTTCGAGCTGTGTTATCTGTGGTTTATGCTGCCCGAGCTGATATTGCAATATCTCTGGTTGCACGGGATCTCCTTAGGACAGATCATGCTGCGAGGTCTCCAACATATGATCGGAATGGTCCGAGTTTACGAGTGCGGCGTCGAAATCGGGGTCGACCGATTTTGCAATTTTCTGGAGATTCAATGATCTTCTAAACTGAGGAGATATTATATCTCAAATAAGAGATCTTGGAGGATCATCAGGGTTTTCCGAGCAAAGATAACTCTTGGGATAACTATTTTTTCTAAATCCCTTTTAACGAGGCTTTCTTCGGAAACAAATTTCTTAAGTTGACCAAGACAGATTGGTGATTACTCGGTAGCCGACTCGCAGTTTTTTGTTTACTTGTTTCTTCTTTCTCGATTTTTTTGTTTATGTTTTGTTCTTGCAGTCCGCGATTCCCTTCCACCAGTTCCCGAGGATATTGCTCAGACCAAGGAAGTTCTACTGCTCGTAAAGTTAATTGGACAAAGCATTTCTTGTTCAGGAGAATCGAAAAAGCAAGAGCCTTATTTGCCAGAGCTCCTGTCAGTTCCGATTCATCCACTTCTTCAGACGATATGATCAGAAAGATGGTACGATTATCTTTTCGTGAGAAAGAGGAGAGGGCCAATAAAGAGAAAGCGAGCCGACCCCAAGGAGCGGAGACATCAACTGCTTAAGCCGAGCCGACCTTTTCTGTGGCCAAAGTCGAATGCCAAAGCTGGGGCAACAACGAATAAACTCCTAAGGCTGCCGAGACTAACCCGGCCGACACTCATGTTTCGAAGAAGGTCCCTGAGATATTTTCCGTGATATCAGGAAAGGATACCATCGGATCATCTGAGTTTCCCATATCCGGTGGCGAAGATTGTGTCATTGTTTTGGGTTTTCCGAGCAGATCGAGACCTTTTGCTTCGATCCTGACAAAGCACAAAGTTGGCTCGAACGGGAAGCGCTCTGTCTTGGAAGGTGATAAGGAAAATGATGTTGCTGCACCAAAGAAGAGACGTACCATACCGATCGATGGCGAACCCTCGCCTTCTCTCGTCGATGATGTTTCTGCCTTGGCACCATTTCTGTCGAAGATCAATAACAAAAGGGTTCGGCTACCGCCTGCGGATTCTCTTACGAAAGTAAAATCCTATGCAAGTATGTCTTAGAGAGGCACCAGGATAGGTTCTCAAAGCTCTCATTCGTTTTTTTGTTTAAGTATTGTCTTCGATTTCATACTTTCAATTTTGCTATATTCGCAGTTTGTGGCTTCCATAAACAAGTTGATCGCGGGATATGAGGCGGATGCTCGCAAGGATCAGCAGCGGATCGACGAGGAAAGGAAGGACGCCACTATGCTTCTGACTAAACTGGAAGACGCCGAATTGAAACTTTTTTCCGCTATGATCCAGGCAAAGGCTTGGATCAAAGCTCTCAAGACGCTGAAGGATGAATGCTTCAAGGCGACAGACATGGCGGTTCGGCTCGAGGAATCGAGGGCTAGGAAAGAAGCCGACATTGCTTCTTTGCAGAGACAGCTGGCGGAGAAGGATGCTCTTCACGAGGTGAACATCAGGAAAGCCGTAAAGTCCGCAAGGAGAGATTTGACCGAGAAGGTGCGGGGTTGCTTCAACAGCACGGAGAAAAATCTCAAGGACTTGACAGAGGCAAAGAAAAATGAGTTGGACCTCATGCAGATAGACAGCAACCTTCAGATCATCGAGATTCTTAGGAAAGACAACGCCCCGACTCTTGATGCCGAAGAGGAGAGACTGAAGCTGTGGCGAGCCGATCTAGCGTGAGCCGATGAGGAGTTCGAGAAGGTCACTACTAAACCTTGAGTCTTGTCTCTGAGGATTTGGTTAGCGTTGACCTGGGAAACGAGTAGGTCGAAGCTGCTGCGCTTGGGGTTGGTGTGACCGAACCGGCAGGTTCCAACATCGAAACACCACAAGTCGCCGAGCTTGTCAAAGAGAGGAGGAGCTCTGGCAGGTCTCCTTGAGAGAAATTTCTGAGTTAATTATCTTATGTATTTTTTTCTTTTCTTCAGACTTTGTTGCTTGGATGGCTTTATCCACTTTTGCTGTTTCCGAACTATATTTTGTTTGTTTCATTTCTACTACCGATCGAGATGCTCAGAATGACTTATGCCTCGAAGGCAAATGATAATTATTTAGGACTTATTAAAGCGCCTGGTCTTGCATTCCTGAGATTCCAATCATGTTTTCATTATTCTTGGAATTTGGAGTGTAAAAAACGTTGTGAAAATGGCTCAGTATTGATACCGAGGCATTGAGGTCCGATAGGCGAGTGCGTGTATCGGGTTTAAGTGTTTACGCTAATATTAGGATTCGCGGTGCATATCGACTTACTTACCCATTTCGAACATAAACTGTTGTGAGATCGATTTACAGAATTGTATAGCGCGCTGTTATGCTGTGAAAGATATCATTGAACCCTAGTCAATATAAGAGAAATGGTTAAAATTTGTTTAGAGAATTTGTTTAACTTATCTGTTATGGCCATCAACGAGATAGAAAATGCAAATGTATGATACTAAATGCGAGGGTTATGAGAGAAATGTGTAAGGTAATAGTCGATTGTTTGTAAAAAAAATTCAGATAAAAAAATTGTACTTTGAAAAACAAAAAGAAAACCAAAGAAAAGAACTTCGAAATAATGCTTATAATTATAAAGGGAAGTCCGGCTCGTCCAACATCATCAGGTGGTTCAGGCCTTCTTGACTGGGGAGAAGTCTTCGACAAATTCCTGAAAAATCTTTTTCAGGGGGAATAACACATTATACTACGTAAACCAAGCCGAAATGAGTTTCTCCTGTTGCTTGTCTCAAAGTTGTTCGATGGGACCACAATACTCCCTCTAACTCTTCCGCCAAACGTCTCTTATTTGCGTCGAGCCGCTTTTTTAACTCGTCGAGGATTGTTTTATTGTTTGCTTCGGCCTGTCTGTTTCCTTGCGGGTATCTCGGTGTTGATTTGCTCAACCGTATTTTCCATTTTTCGCAAAAAGCCTCAAACCAAGCAAAGATGAATTGGGATCCATTATCTGTGAAAATTTCGTAGAGGACCCCATGTCGGCAAATGATATTCTTCTAGACAAAATGCTCAATTTGGGCATCTTTTATGCTTGCATACGAATTGGCTTCGACTCATTTAGAAAAATAATTGATTAGGATCAGTAGAAATCTTTACTGTTTAGAATTATGTAGAGATCTGACGATGTCCATTGACCATCTCATAAACGAATAGGGGGCCGACATTGATGACAGGAGTTTGGTCGGCTGGTGAATCGTTGGGGCATGCCTTTGGTATTTTTCACACTTGGCTGAAAATTTCTTGCAATCTTTCACCATCGTCATTTCCTTCGTTTATCTTTGTCCCTTCCAAGGCTGCTACAAACTCTGCTCGCGTGATGCATCCTGAGGTGCGGCTCGGCTGAAGAACGCGCTCTTCTTCCTGATCGTCTCCTTCGTCGACGGTGATTTTTTCCTTGTCGAGGTTTCTTGCAGCATCACCTTCGGTTTGCTGGCCGTGCTTATCTCTGAGCACCCTCCCTTTCTGAGCTAGGATAAGTGGTTTGGTCGGCGTGGTCTTCCTCGGCGCGGGTGTTACCAAACTGGAAGGATTTTGCGGCACGCCTCCAAGCCCGTTAGCGGGTGTCATGAATTCGAGGGTCGTTGGGTGCACTCCGAGGCGTTGGCTCCTGATTTGGTTCTCCGTTGTCAATGCTTTGAGTCTTTCCGCAAAAAGAGCTGTTATGTTTCTCCTACACGTCGAAGTTTTCCATCATGGCTGCGAGCATCTTTTTCACCTCATCCAGGAATTCCGCCGTCGCGCCTACACCTTTCACGCATCGGAGGAGGATTCTCTTTACTTTGGGTAGGATCTCCGCTGCTGTTCTGGTTGTCTCTTTGTTCGTCCTCGACCATCTTCTCGGATCTCGTGTAAGAAAGCTTTATCTCTCTCGGCGCCAAATTGTGTGAGTCAAAACTCTCACAATCAAGATTTGTGAAGGAAAAAGAGGGAACTAAAAATTCTAAGTGAAAATCTCAAGAACAAAGATCGAAAAGTAGTTTTATTGCTAAGGGTTTCTGCTATTGCGTAAAAGTTACATAATGAAAGAATTACATCTACTATTTATACTAAGTCTACAAACCGTCTAGCCGAGAATCTCGCGAGAATCTCTCCCAGAAATTTTCTTTTTCTTTTGTGCGGCTACCAACTCTAATCCTTTCTAGGGTAAAATCTCTTGGACTCGTTAATCGAGCCTCCGCGTCTATCTGGTTTGGCCCGTTTACGCTATCGAACCTCTGGCTCGGCCCATTCTCTTTCTCCTTCAGCCCAGCCCACCTTCCAGATCTGGGTTACTCCTCGGTCCCAATACGTATAGAATCCTCCGATTCAGCTCGGTTCCTTCATCTTTGCCATGATTTAGCTCGGCCCGGTTAAGACATTCCTTGATTTGGCTCGGTTTTTCCGAGCTGGTTCTTGATTAAGCTCGGTCCGAACCAATGTTCGGTTCGGCTCGGTTCAATCGAGTCAATCACTCGGCTGGTTTTAATTTGGATCGGTTTACAGTATATCCTGCGTTTCTATTCGGTCCCTTTTCAGAGAAATCACGAAATTGGGCTTTCCGAAGTCCAATTTTGACTCTTAGTTTTTTTTTTGCTGTTAAACTCGTAGGGGTGAAAACCGACCCCAACATAGACCATGAGCATCCAAAAACAACAATACAAATCATCACAGGGTTACCTTGTAATTGCAGCGAAATCAGACTAATTGTCTTCAAAATTAGACTAATTGTCTTCAAAATTTGAGCCTTGAGAAATGATGAAACTATCCTAGTTTCATAATCTTTAGCCAAATACCTGTGAGTCATGTATTAAGGATAATATCTATCAATATCCCTATAATTACTCTATACAATTATTCTCTATGATTCTCTCATTTATTATATGATTCTGTAGCTCTCCTATATATACCTTTGTAATTCTCATCATATGAAATAAGACAACACAATATTCTTATATTCAATATGGTATCAGAGCAGGTTATTTGTGTGAGTTTTGATCCACCGATCAAACTCAATCTATGTTCATATTGTTTAACTCAAAACACGTTTTTCTTCACTTTCTTATAGAGCTTTGTGCTCCTTTTTTTTCATAGCACTTTTTCCATTCTTTATTTTTGAATTTTTGTTTTCGTTTTCTTTCATCTCATTTACAAAAAAAAAAAAAACTCTACAAATCTTTCCACCGTATGCCGCCCATCCTAATATGATATGCGGTCAAGTCGTTTACGACCAATGTCGTCTGATCACTTGTTTAAGTCCATAATGACTTCTCCTAAGCTATATGCTTCCTTCAACCTCCACATACACGTTCGTTGAGGTGTTCCCATCAGTCACGGTAAATCCGTCTACCGCATGGTTCAAACGTGATGTTTCTTCTTTCTTCCTATCAAGTTTATCAAAGATTCAATCTCAAGCCAATGTTTCCGTCTTCACTTCATCTCCGCCTTGAGCTTGAGGGGGCATATTAAGGATAATATCTATCAAGATCCCTATAATTACTCTATACAATTATTCTCTATGATTCTCTCATTTATTATATGATTCTGTAGCTTTCCTATATATACCTTTGTAATTCTCATCATATGAAATAAGACAACACAATATTCTTATATTCAATATCATGCTTTTCACAAAACCTGAATCCAACTTTAGCCATTGAAATCATTGACCAACACCTTCGTCAAATTGATCTACAAACCGCCCGATTTAGAACAACATCTATGACAAAGTGTTCTTCCTTCAGTCCCTTGGATCTAACCGTTCTAATGATAGCAACAACTCCACCAATAAGTTCTTTAACCAGACTCACATATTCTTATAAATCCTAGTTACAATTGGTAGAAGCTATAAGAAAATAAACAAACTTTCACCCAAACACTCCATACTTGGTAGGAAACTATATCTACCATGCAAAGAAGGGTCGTGTTCTGAGAAATATATAGTCCTGGAACAATAATCATCAAAAAGAGATAAATTCAAAGGCAACATATTAGATCAATAGAAATTGAAGAATGAAGGACCATACATATCAAGAGAAGATTTTGTAACCATGAAACCATACATATCAACAGAATCATACATCTTGAAAAAAAACTGAAAAGCATGGAGCTTACTTCATAAGCAATTGATACCAGCTTCTCTTTATAATTAATAAGAATTTGACAAGAAGTGATTAAAATCAAACAAGAACCCGACAGTAATGAGGTTGAGAGATATGAACATCCACTAAAACAGAATCACACATGTATTTTTGTTAAGATTTTTATTTACCGTGTACATATGTAAAGACAGTCAATAATGGGGGCCAATGATGGTGAGACATATCTGATATCTACATGAGTGTAGGTTGCATCCAGGAATACGCAGGGGAAGACGTGCTAGAGCTTTATACGAGTAACAATTAACCCTTAATTGTTAAACATCAAGCTTCTTGGTTGAATAGATTGGTTTCCAAATGCATTGCTTCCATTCCAATTGTAGCATAAATATTGAATAACCATTAACAAAAGTTCGCAATAAAAAAATAACAATAACAGCAAACCATTTCATTTAAATTTTATTATTGAATAGATTGGTTTCCAAATTCTTTAAAAATGAGAACTTTTATATGTCTATCTCGAATCGAAATAGACTTTGGGGGTTTAATTCAATCATGGTTTTGATAGAATTTAAATCCAACCACAATCCAATGTTATTCAACTAATGATTCTAACTTTTGTTTAAAAAATAGTATTAATAGATTTTTTTATTATAAAACACTAGAGTTTGATTCATGTTATGTGTTATATTTATCAAATTTTACTGTATGTAAATTATTGTTAAAAAAAAAAAAAATTTTATGTTAGTTTCTTAAAAATTTTAAGTTACTGATTTTCTTATGTTGTCATACAAATTTGAAAGTATAATGAAACAAATTGAATATAACATTTGTATATAAACCTAGTGAAATAGACATCAACTTTATCAACTATTTTTTCTCGTTTTTGGTTGCTACCTCTCACCGTCATAATATAATGAGGTTTAACATATCTTTATGGCTTTCTCTTTGTACGCATTATCATCAACGTTAAAAACTAAGTTAGATCATTCTTTTTTCTAAGAATCAAATTATATATTATTTCCATCATTTTCTAATTTTTTTTATTTCTTTATCTCACACATCAATGTGCCCTTATGGCCCTACCCATAAATCATTCTTTATCTTTCTTGTATCCTATATTTTTTGGTTTTTCTATTTTCTTTTTATTTTTTTGTTTAATATCTTGTTCTTTTTTTTTCTATGGACCATCTGAACAAATTTTTTAGGTTTATTTTTTATATTCAATTATGTAATTTAGAATTATTTTTAATGGATATATATATATATATATATAATCTATATTTGAAGATGTAAGTCGATATTTTTGAGCATTTTTTAGGTTATTTTTTAGTAAAATGGTTTGATGCTTTGGTGGATGCTTAGGTGGAGGATGAGGTGGCAAAAAGATGCTAAAGCAATACAAATTGTTTAGAGACTTTTATTGTTATAGAAATAGTTGATTTATTGATTGTAATTCTTTATTACATTGTATATTGATTTTTTCGCTTTTGATTTTTTTTCATGGCACAAAGAGGAATTTATCTGCAAGATTAGTGTGAATATATTTGTATATTTTTATTTTAATATTCATTTAGATTTTTTTTTTAAATGGGGCACAATTGGATGTTGAGGTAGCAGCATGGAAGAGAGAAAATCTCTCTTTAGCAAAACACCATAGAATGTTTTTTTTTAAAAAAAATATGTTATTGTATATATCAACATTTTCCTTCAATAGTAAAAGCAAATCATAAACCATATAAATCTTTTATAGTTGGCCCAATGACTTGAGAAGTTAGAGAAAAGGTTTTGTGCACAAATTTTACATAAAATTGTGATCATTCATTGTTTATAGTCAATACATAAAATTATAAATAGTAATCTTATAATTGGAAATGGTTATCATACACCAATGTGGGAAGAACCTGATGATCTTGAAATGGTTGCCTTCTTTGTGAGGTTTTCAAGTCTACTTCTTTCTATATGTACCTCATGTTAGTATAGATATAGTCAAATATAAATGTTATGATATTATCTAGAGATATTCCCTTTGTATATCCTGTACAGAGATCGTATGAGATCTCCTATGTAATCCTTATATATATCAACATCAATATCACAGGGAGGGCATCGAACTCTATCCCAGGTTACATGATATCAGAGCATCGAAGATTTTTCTGTCGATCCTTCTAATTTATTTCTTCTCTCTCAGGATTTTATCTGTTCTTCTTCTTCTTTACCTTCTCCTTCCATTTCTGTTCACTGCTCGATGGCGGCAACAACCAGATCCACCGCGATGGCACAAGTTTGCTCCTTGGTCTTCTGCATGTGTTTTTCTGGGCTACCCAACAGATCATCATGGATGCCACTGTTTTGACTTAAGCACCTGCCAAATTATTTTTTCACGCCATGTCCAGTTTTATGAAAACACTTTTCCATTCAAAGATTCCACAAAAGCCTCTCCTCCAAATACATTTTCTGACACCACTTATTCTCCTCTTCCACCTCCAATTCCTAAGCTTTTCCCACTTCCAGATGTTGATGCCCCTCCTCTGCCTCCTCCAACGTTGTCGACCCATCCCATGGTGATTTGTAGTCAACATGGTATTGTCAAACCGAGACAACGTTTATGTCTCCACACATCTATTGTGTCACCACTCCCACTGATATATGTATAGGCGGCAAAGGATCCTCATTGGAATGGGGTCATGACCAATGAACATAGCGCTTTTAGTAAACTCAGAACGTGGTACTTGTTCCACGACCTGTTGCTACTAACATTGTTCGATCTATGTGGCCTTTCAGGCATAATTAGTTCGATGCTAATGAAAAGTTTGTGCGATACAAAGCACGACTAGTGGCAAATGGCAAATCCCAAAAACTTGGCGTGGATTGTGAGGAGACATTTAGTCCAGTGGTCAAGCCAGCGACAATATGCACTGTTCTCCATGTTGCAGTGGCAAATTGGCCCCTACACCAACTCGACGTAAAAATTGTCTTCCTCCATGACGATCTTGACGAAACAGTGTACATGCATCAACCTCTAAAATTTGTGGACAAGACAAAGCCCAACCATGTGTGTCTCCTCTGGCGTTCTCTTTACAGCCTTAAGCAAGCACTACATAGGACAACCGATTTGCCACTTTTGTCAAAAGGATTGGTTTTGTTCAAAGCGTGAGTGACCCATCTCTGTTCGTTTATAGTTGTAACCCATCTTTCTCAAAAAGATTGGTTTTGTCATCGAGCTCTATCCCTATTTGCACCTCACTCTCCGGAATTCCAAGCTTCTCGTTTATCTTGTTGATGTTATTTACTCTTGTGCTAAGAGAAGAGTGAATAACATGAAAAATATAACTAAGAGGTGATAACTTTGAATTTTTGTCTTTATGTTATATTTTCATGTAAGTTCTGTTTAACTTTAATCTATAAACAGAGTGGAATATTTTTGGTGACATCATGTATTGACTCTATGTATGAATCATTCAGCATTTTTGAAGTCCACTGAATCTCTTGATTGGCGCATCTTGTTAAATCAATCATTTAAATAACATCCCTCATCATTTTTTCAAACTATACTCAACATGGTAAATTTTTCTTTATGCATGTACTTTTGAATTACTAATCTTGTGATATCGCAGATTGAGAATATACATTTTTGATTTTTTTTTTTTTGGATCAGCCGATCAGGATATGTATTTTTTACTTTATTCACAGATTTCAAATACATATATTCTTAAATAATCGTAAAATGGCAAAAAAATATAGGGGGAATTGTTAAAAATAGGCCACAATTTGATTCCAAATGCAAAAGTATACCCCAAATTCAACCTATTGCAAAAATAGGTCAGAAAGGTAGAGAAATTACTATTATCTCCTACATGAGTAAACAAAAAACGGATGTCTCAATTACGATTATAACCTTGCGAAGTCTGCAAATATTAATGAAGTCTTCTCAGCAGACTGATAAAGAAGTCTATTATACTATTAAATCATATTATTAAATTTAAAAATTATATAAAAATAATGTAAACTGAAATTTGTTTTTATAAATCAAATGTCAACAAGTATGATCTATAAAAATTATAATTTAATAAAAATGAATCATTTTTAACCATCTAAGATAAGCATAAAAAGTGAAAAGTTTTAAACTAGGGCTGCAGACTTCTTTATCAGTCTGCTCAGTAGACCGTAAAAGAAGTCTGCTATATTATTAAATTTTATATTTAAATTTTAAAATTATGTAAAAATAATATAAACTGAAATGTGTTTCTATAAATCAAATATCAATAAGTATGATCTATATAAATTAGAATTTAATAAAAATTAATCATTTTAAACCATCTAATATAAACATCAAAGTGAATAATTCTAATTTAGGGTTACGGACTTCAAAAGAAGTCTACTCTATTTTTAAACTTTATATTTTAATTTAAAAATTATATAAAAATCATTTAAGCTGAAATTTGGTTTCATGAAATAAATATAAACAATGCTGATGTATATCAATTAAAAAGTAATATAACCAATTCCTATTAAACAAACCCAGATCAATATCTTTATTATAGGTTTTAAATTAGGGTTACAGACTAATTTAGGACGTCTGCATAAACCGAACCCGAAGTAAAATTAAAATGTACATAAACCCGAAAATAATGTAACCTAACCGCGATATTTTTAAACCTATTATATAAATTGAAACATACTAATTGTTACCCTAAAACTAGAAACCCCTCGGACTCTTTTCTCTGTAAAACGGCGCTGTGCTCTCTCTTTCATGGCTTCTCTGCTAGCTTTTCCTGGTTCGTTTTCTTTCTTCTTCAGATTTGCTGTCTCCTCGTTTTTTGTTCAAATTCGTGACTGATTTTGGTTTTCAACGGGATTTCAGATCTGTTGAATATGTTGGAATCGAAGGTGTTATTGAACTCAAACGGGAGCTTGAACGGTCGTCAGAATCACACCGAAAATTCGGCCGACGAGGATTTGGTTACCCGAGAGTTTGAATGTATAAAATTTGGCCGACATGATTTGGTACCGAGAGTTTGAATGTATCGTATTTCTGTGATTGACTGTTTCTGTTTTGTGCGCATAGCCATGGAACACGGGACACTCTGGTTCCAGTTTTCTGCTTTGGTCAGGTAGAGAAAAGAGTTGCTCACAGAAATGTTGTGCTCTATGTAGTTGTCTTCACGTAACTGATACTCTCAAAACTTGATTTGGTTTGTCAGATGCATGATTTAGATCTTGTACCGTTTCTGCTTTTCCAGTTTTTTTTATCGATTCATCATGTCTTTTGTTTCTTCCGCAGTCACACTTGTACAAATGGTGGAAGCCAGACTGGAAACTCTACCTGAAATTATCGAGAGCCATCAGGTTTACCCCGATCTGCTTTTGGGGAGTTTTTGGGTAAGTGGGTTGGTTTCTCTTAGGTACATTTGATTTTGCCTGTAAAAATCTTGAAAGAGGTAAAACTATTCCCATTTCGTTTTGTAGATCTCCCTTGCCGTATCGACAACCTATGGACGTGGTGGTTGGTAAACCAATAGAAGTTTCAAAAACTCTGCAGCCAAGTAATGAAGAGGTTAGTCATGTTCTTCTGTATTGTTTTTTAGCTACTTCTTAGAGTGGAGTCAGGACGGAATTGCGGCTTTGCTATTAGACGTTACTGTGTAGAATGCTTCGTAAAAGTTGTAGGATTGATCAGCTTTGTGGTGTTTTTTTGTGCATCTCAGATTGCTAAGTTACATGGCCAGTTTGTGGAAGCGCTTAAGGATCTGTTTGAGAGGCACAAGGCTCGAGTAGGCTATTCTGATCTTCAGTTGAACATTCTTTGAATGAAAGCTCTCCCAATGGAAATTATTGTCTATATATGATCCTTGTTAATCATTTGTTTTATCTTGTAGCTGGATTTGGATTTACCTGTGTATGTCTTTTAACATCAGACTGTTGTAGTAGTGAAATACGTCAATAATAATATCCTGCAAATTACATGTTATTCTCTAGTGTAAGAGTGAGGTTTTTGGTGGATGCCCAAGAAATGAATTTGGGATTGATCAGACAAAAAAGGGACTAATCTTCTTGGCTTATGATGCACAACATTCATTATACAAACAAAACATGCTCAAAATTGATCCATGAACTACGACACATCCGTTAGTCCATAATTTTCTGAGTAAAAATTCTATTACAAAAAAACATTGTTATAAAGATATGTTTGTAAGTTCAAGACAACACTTTATGTTAATAACCTAACTTTTGAAACAACCTGCATAAATCTGATACAAGCATAAGTAAGCAACCTGCATAAATCTGATACAAGCATAAGTAAGCAACCTGCATAAATTCCTAACTTTACAATCTTTGAAACAACCTGCATAAATATGATACAAGCATAAGCAAGCAATCACTTGACGTTTACCACATATTACGAAGTAGAGAAATCCCCTAAAAGCTAAATTAAACAAGAAAATTCATTATTTTGTAATTATAACACATAACCACGTCAAACTCATAAATATGCAACATACAAAACAAATAAACATGTCAAAACAAGAAAAATATTTTTACAAGTAACAAATATTTAAAAATGATTTAAAAAAAAAAAAATAATTAGGTAGACTTCTTATGCAGTTTGCTATGAGGTGCTAATATGTAACAGCAGACTTCATCTACAAACTTCTTTATAAGTCTGCTTAGATGTGCTAATTACCTTTCAAATCAAGAAAATTTATAACTTTATAAAAATAACACATAACCACGTCAAACTCATACAGATGCAACACAAAAAACAAATAAACATGTCAAAACAAGAATATCATTTTTACAAGTAACAGATATTTCAAAATGGAATTTTTAAGAAGAATAATTAGGCAGACTTCATATACAGTCTGCTATGATGTACTAATACGTAACAACAGATTTCGTCTACAAACTTCTTTTAGAAGTCTGCTTAGATGTGCTAATTACCTTTAAATCAAGAAAATTCATAACTTTATATTTATAACACATAAACACATCAAACTCATACAGGTGCAAGAATCATACTTAAAATGCATTTACAATTTTAAAAAATTAAAAAAAACATTACAAATATTTTATAAAATTGCATTTTAAAAATTTTTTAAAATGCAGACATCCGTTCAAAGTCCGCTGGGAAAATTTCACGTTGAAGTCTTCTAGAAAAAAAGGTTATTTTTGCATTTGACCATATATTTGACTTTTCGTAGTAGACTTCTTCTTGCAGTCTGCGAGAAGAAAAAATTATTTTTGCAATTGACCAAAAGTTTGACTTTTAGAGCAGACTTCTAAAGAAGTCTGCTAACGAGTAAAAGAAGTCTGCTATAGTAGAGAAGTCTGCTTATGAAGTCTACTTTACAAAAGAAGTCTACTCGAGGTTATTTTTGCAATTGACCAAAATATTGACTTTCGAAAAGAAGTCTGCTATGCGCAGACTTCTTTAGAAGTCTGCTTGTAGGTCAGATTTGCATTTGACCGAATCTTAATTAAATTAATAGCAGACTTCTTTAAGTCTGCTATTTTTTTTTTGTAGCAGACTTCAAAAGAAGTCTGCTATAAAAGTCAAAAGTGGTCAAATTCTTGGTCAATTACAAAAATAACCTTTCGACTCAAACTACGAATTAGCAGACTTCTAAAGAAGTCTGCTATAAAAGTCAAAGATCGACAATTTTTTTGGTCAAATGCAAAACTAACCTTTTTTCTCGCAGACTGCAAAAGAAGTCTACATGATTTTTTTTGTTTACAAAGGACAATAAAGAAGTCTGCTTACAAAAATATGAAAAAAAGTCAATTGCAAATCTAACCTTTACGTTGACTAGCAGACTGAAAAAGAAGTCTGCTTTCGCGAAACAGAGCTAAATTTTAAAAAAAATGAAGTAGATGTTTACATACTTCAAATTTAAACTCGATTTAACTTTGACATACACCCAGACTTTGGTATAGCACCGATAGCAAACTAGCTAAGTCGTTGTTATGCAAGAATCTCCAAAAATAGATGATTTATGAAATTGAAAATTATGAAAATGAGCATGAAAGAGTTTTTTAGATGAAATTGGAGAGAAATTTGTAGGTAAAATGAAGTTATAAGCGACACAATGAGCAGTTAGAGCTTCAAAATTGGTTGGGCAAACATTTAGAGCTTCAAAATTGGTTGGTAATGGTGGTTGGCAAAATTGAAGAAGATGGCATTTTCGTAAATAAGTGATATATTTTAGGATGGTTGTGTATTTTTGGTATTTTTCAGAAAAAAAAAATTGAAAACATAATGGCATTTTCGTGAATATATGTGGTTGTGAGGAGATAGTAGAGAGAAAATGGCATTTGTTGAAGAGGGAGAAAATAGAGGTTAGATTTGCATTTGACTTCAATTTTGAGGTCATATGTGCAAGAAGCCCAAAAATATAAGTAGTTGTTTTGAAAGTTATTACGGATAGAAGATGCATGGAAGTAAATGTTTATCTTTAATCTTTTTGCATTCAAATAATCTAACTTCGCGTTTATAATGTTTACCATAAATGATGTTTTATGCTATATATTTAAAATAGTAACGTGATCATTTATATATATACTAAAAGGAGAAGTTATAATCTTTATAAAAGCATGATAAAAATATTATGCATTGAACTGAACTTATTTATTTACATTGTCATAAATCATGAATATAGATGCATCATATTCATGCATGCATAATATTAATAAGTTTGAGTTAAGAAAGAAAAAAAAAACACTTATATGCAAACTGGAAGGAATTATGAGCATATTATATTACATTTGTGACCAAATTACATATATGACATTAAGTTAATTTACCTGAATAAAGATTTCATTAAAACAATAAGAATACTAATAAACTCAACAGCAAAAGGTGATTTATATTCAAGAGATGAATCAAAGAAATAATAAAAAAATCAATCCTACATTGTTTTGCTTTGATTCATCTCTAAAATATAAATCACTTTTTATAAATCGAGGAAAGACATCTACTTGCAAGGTCTTTGATTCACAAAAACTAAAAATTAAGATATTATGGGGGTGTATTTTCCGAAGGCTCTCCGATGCTCAAATCAGAAAACAGTTCAAAAAAGACAACCAAGTGGCTAATCGAAGAGCAAAAAGAAGTCAAAAAACGAGTAGAAGAAAACGGGCCAAGAGTCCTTGAGAAAGGTAGGATCTGCTTGGGACTTTGAGAGGAAATGGGCTTTTTGTGGTGAAAAGAGAAGAAACAAAGAGTTTATGGGTGAAGAAACTCCATGGTTTAGGAACTGCCATGGAGGAGAAATGAAGTGGAATGATCAGAATAGTAGTCGGAGAAATGTTGAGTGCCTGAACTTAAGAACCACAAGTATCTAGAGAGATATCATGAGACCTAAGATGGCTGAAAAAGTGAACCCTTTTCCCGTCTGAAAGAGCAAAGTATGTATAGAGAGTTACCTGACCCGGGTTAGTATACCGGGTCGATCCGCAGATAGTGAGTCGGTTGGGTCGGCCCACGACTCGGCTTGACTGGGTTTGAATCTCGGAATGGCATCACACTTCTGACGGTCTTACCAACTTTTTTTTTTGCGTGTTCTGTCTGCTGCGAGACCGTTCCTTGGCGCGTCCCTTTCACCTTCAGTGTACGAGTTGGGTCGGCGGTTCAGACGCGGTATGGGTCTTTGCTGAACCTCTACTTTTTTTCCTGGCTCCTGCAAAAGGTCACTGTCACCTAACACATGTAAGGAAGATGCATTAAATGCCAATCTTGTGGGTTTGTAAGGGTATGGATAATCAAATCAGACTAAGGCATATTCCTATTGTTGAATGGAAGGAAATTCGAATAGTATTCCCGCCTAAAAAGTCTACTCATATCTAGCCTGGTTCCCTTGATATTGGGACCAAACTGTCGAGAATGGATGACTTTGCTCCTTGGGTACCTGTGCGGACCACACTTCCTTATATCCTGACCATTCCTGATCGAGCTTAGGTTTAGGACATAGAGAATGTGGCCACTCCTCCTCCTGACCACTCAGTTTCTGGCTTCCTTGTTTCTAATAGCGTGGTTTGCACTGTCAGACACGAGAAGTACGTGAACAGGTGGTCTATCATACCGGATCTCTCGAATCCGAAATGATTCGAAGCCCGGTTCTATAAGCTTAGACCATATTGGGATTGGGCTGGAGGCCCAATATGTGTTCTAATTTGGTCTAGGAGGCCGTACCTGCAAAAAAGCCATGGACGTTACGTGCAAACACTCGATTCGTCCACGTAGAAAGAATTGAATTTATCCCCATAATTAACCATAAACAATTTTTCTAAATAAATTAGAGGTTTTATTAACTTTAATCAGTTACTTTTTTAATTTTGTAGTTTATTTTTCTCTTATATATTATTATTTTGATTTGATTAGTTTCCATTTAAAAAAAAAAAAATTTGTTAGTTGTTTCTATTTAAATTAAATAACTAAAAAAATTTTTAAAAAATATTATTATTATATTGATATATGTCATAATCTAAAATACCATTGACACATCTCACATTTCGATGAATATAATTATCCTATATGTCATGTTTATGTTGTGCGCGTTCATCTTTATATAATAAAATTTCCAAACATATGATATGTGTTTTAACCTATTATAGTTTTTTGTCACTAACGTTTCAAAAATCCAAATCAGGATACTAAGTTTACATAAATAATATCTAAGGGGTAGAAACAAGCACTTTGTGTTAATTAGTCTATCTTTATGTTGTTTGTGCATGGAATGAAATAAATAGAAAAAAAAAAGTAAACACTACCTTATTCTTCACGAATTCCTCTAGATATAATGCAAAACCTTGCCACTGCTCATATGTAAACACCATATTCACCAACTTGGATCAGTTTATTGCAAAAACTATCATTCTCTTTGGATTTGCAATCATGCAATGCATCATCCATAAAATTAAAAATTAGAAGCCATTGTAATTTTAATTTTAATTTTTGATTATATTACAAATAAATGTTACATGAAATAAAAAAAAATATTCAGCAAAAATTTCAAAATGTTTACATTTTTCTTTTTAAAAAAATAAACTAAGTGCATAGAATTAACAACCAAAGGAAAAAAACAGGTAAAAATGTATACAATTAACTAAACAATTACATAATCATAAATTAATAAATTTAAAATTTAAAAAAAGTCAAAAAATTAAATATATACATATCTTAATCAGAGAGAATCATTTGAGTTAATTACATGATTCAAAAAAAAATTATAACATTAAATAATACAAGTAATTTAGTTACTGTTTAATATGTCTGTGTCTAGTGAAGATTTCAAAGTTTGATGGTATTCAATGAAGATTTCAAAATTTCAAATATCTCATTAAAATCCACTGTTTTCAAAACTAAATATTTTTTTATCTCTTTGAGTCATATCAAATAAATTCATATAGCATTTTATGAGTAATTATTAGAAACAAAATCTAAAGTATATTGCATAGATTTTAGAATCTACATAATTCTTCAATGATATCAATTATTAATTCTTGATGATTATAAAACTTAGAAAATTCTCTTTAAATGCATGATTGAATAACACCCAAGTTTTATCAATTGATAATAAATTTTGATGTGTCTCTTTAATACTTTAAACTAGATGAATACCCGCATATACACGCAGGTTTCTTTGTTAAAATATATTTTAATCTGACAAATTAGTTAATTATAGTAAAAAAATTTAACCATCCCTATTACATAGAAACTGAAGATTGTAGTAAGAAAGTTTACTCATCTTTTATCCTCAAAATGTTCTTTCAGAATTCAGGTTCTTTCTGTTTTGATGAAATCTTGTTTCTATTTGTGCCTCGTGAAGCTAATTCTAAGGCTGAATACACTGGCAAAAACATTGTCTCAGAGTCTTTTGAGAGACTCAAAAGCTAAACCGGTTGATTTAGTCTCAATGAATGAATTAATCTTTGAACAAAAGTGTTTTCCTTTTGCCAGAACTCCATTTGGTCTCCTCGTGCATACTCGTTCATGAACAAAATGGTATAATTACAATCTGGATCAATTTCTCCTTCACCATTTTGAAAGAGGACACACAGCAAATTAAGTTAACTGAGAAATCAATAAATGAATCTATACAATAGTTTCCTATAAGCATTAATATTTAATTGAAGTAACAAATAAAACTTGGGCATAATTCGAAAGGTGGACGGTCCATACAAAAATAACCTTCTTATATGGTGACGCTACAAAGAAAAATATTCTTTCTACAATGGATCCATGATTCAACATATTCTTAATTGTTTTTTATTTTCTGGCTAACTTGATACATATATTGAAATTTCCCATCAACATATTTGATCATGAACAGAACTTGAGGTCATTTGACCAACCTTATTTGCAAAACATGGAAGCTTTGAATTTGTTCTACAATTTCACAAATATTTACTCGAATTTATTTTGCTTAGTGTATGGATGTGTGTATGATAAACCTATCGAAAACCAATATTTATTTAAATCTCTAAATATTTAATTTTAACCATTTAAATAATTAACTATTTTATTACACATTTAAATATCAAACTTTGAGTTGACCAAACTATTTTAGTCCTGGAGTTAGACAATACAAACACCATGTTAACTCTGTAATTAACCATTAAATTTCTTGTTGACTCTTCAACAGTGTCGTTTTAATGAAAAATATAATCTATAATTCAAAACAAAGTCCATTATTCAAGACAATATTTTTTAAACCCTTTAAAATCATCCTCTTTTCTTCGCCTTCTTTAAATCCAATTGTAATTTTTTTATTTTGAAATATAAATTTCATATATATGAATGAGAGTACAATGGTTCTGTATATAATGTATCGTTCACATTTTCAAATGTTTATCACAACCAAAAGTTATTTTAGCTCACAATAAAGCATTTAAAAGAAAAAAGGAGAGAATGACAAACAAACAAAAAATGATTTAACAGTTCCATTTTTTAGCACATTTCTTTGCCTTTCATCGTATTGTATCAGTTCTTTGAATATACAATTCAATTGAAAAACATATTTGAACGTAATGTAATTGGAACAACATTTGGACTCCCAAACTAATACAACAACATCTACTTCGAAGCAACAAAATTTTTCTATTTTTTTTTTTCAGTTTCTCAATGGTATTGTTGGACTGGTTAATTTTTCCCTTTTAAGTTAGAAATTTGTTTATGTGAATTGATGAGTTAAAGATTTTCAAAGTATTTATCGTCTTTTTATTCCAAAATTCTGATCCATGTGGCACCCTATATAGCACAAGTTTCCTAGTTTTTTTTAGTTTTTATTACGATCAACCATTTGAAATACACATAATTTAAACAATGAATTAATATATAAAGTATCCAAGACTCGCAAGTTATGAATTATATATTCTGTATCACCAATAAGGCAATAACTCCCACTATTACAAGTACAATATCAACCTCTTATCCATCAGCAGCTTAGGCGAACTTCTGTTTTGATTACTATCAACTTTTATCATCTGCAATCACTAATGAAAAATCAGAGTCACCAAAAACAAACTTGAAAATATATAGCCTTAAATATCCTAAATTAACAGTTTTGAGAAATTGACCAATACTTTAAAAGGGCAAACAAGCAAACTAACCAACCAATAGATCAATATATATTTATCTATGCAACAGTTTCTTATAAAGCATACATATCTAATTGAAGTATAGTTTCTATGTTGATCCAGTCGATGAAAGTATTGCACCATTCTCTAAACCTATTTGAAGATCAAGAATTGCTTTCGAACCATCATGTAAGATTGTGTTTGACCTAAGTGATCAATCTATTTTCTCCATGATCGCCTAAAATTGTTTTTTTGTGACACTTAAGTAATGATCTCCTCATTCTTTTATTGTCAGCCTTAAAAAAAAATATGACTTTTTATTCAATTTAGTATGTATATAGATGTCGGAATTTGAAAATATGATTTACCGAGGTAGAGGTAGCTCCATTCAAAGGTAGAAGAATTCATCACCGTTTCACCTTTCTTCATTTCTCTACAATCACATTACTTGCTTCACACAGGTTTCAGGTGTCAGTTACTCACATGCTTGTAAGTGAGTAGAGATTGGATAAATAAAGTATGAAAGTTTGAAAGAAAGAAAAATGTCTAAGACGTCTTCTTAGAAAGAGAGAAAGGTGAGTAACACAACTTAAAGAGGCATATTAAATGAAGAATGGAAGTTGGAAATGTGAAATTTTACTGGTTTTCTGACCAAGAATTTTGTGAAGTGCAAATATTATTTTTAAGAAATAAAACATAATATTAATATGATTTTATCTAGGCTGATGTGTCAAAATGGTAGATGCTGATATGTCAGGTTTGTAATACTCAACTGAGTTTTTATATAATAGATTCTACTATATGTTATCGTTTAAATTTTAAAGAATTGTTGTCAATTAAGAATACTTAACAAGATCCTAACAATATCACTCATGATTTTATAAGTTCTTGTTTGTTATCGTTTTTAAAAATTTCTAAATATCTTTCATGTTTGAATAACACCCAAATTTTATCAATTAAAGATTATAAAACTTAGAAAATTCACTTTAAATGCATGATTGAATAACACCCAAGTTTTTTCTGGCATCTATTTAATTATATTTTACTTTCATTACTTTTATTCATCAATATTATTAAATGTCATTTATTACGTTCTTATCTGTTTCCTTAATTCCTAATTAATTTTATGAGATTTCTAATGCCAAATCTCATAAATCTACTCCATCAGAATCGTTGACTCTGAGATACCATATCACATATACCCTATATATGATGTTCACGAGTACAATACAATTACATTACACCCATCGTTTTTTATTTTAAATTTTTCATCTCAATTTTATTATCGTTAAAAATGACTAAATCCACTGTTCTTGTTATCTTCATGGTAGTTCTCGTTCTAGGTTTGCTCTACACTTCAAAAATATCAAATATTTTCCACATTTATTCTCTATTATTTGATTGTATTCGTTCATCATCTTTTTATTTGTAACGAAAAAATTGAAAGGATATTAATATATGTTATAAATATATTTATATTAGGGATGGTGGCAAAAGAGACACAAGGTCAAGAAAGGTGTCATGAGTATATGACAGGAACAGGACCTTGTGAAATTAACCAATGTGTCGATCAGTGTACGGCGAAGTGGAAAGGAAGAGGAACGTGTATGCCATCAAGCAAGACTTGTCTCTGCACTTTTAATTGCAATAAATAAGTTTTTTTGGTTAATCTATAAAGTATCATCAAATATAATTAATAAAATAATGAATTGAAACCAAAAAACAAATATTGCAATTTTTTCTAGCGTTTATTTATGGGTGGTTAGTAGAGTAGACGATAAACAATATAGTTACTATTATCTTATTTTGCATTTAAAAACAGTTAATTATTCTAGATTTTTTTATAAAAAAAATTATTCTAAATTTATAAAATTTAGAAAATCAGATATTAACGAAGAATAGGACAAAATTGGATAAATACAGTTTAGGTACCAATCAAAGTAGTTTTAGGTATAACCAAATTAGATACTCCCTTTGTTTCATTATAGTTAATTTTCTAGGTTTTTTTTCTTATTTCATAATAGTATTTGATTTTCTACATTTAATTAATACATGTCTCTTCTTTAAATTGAATAAATAATATTAATGTATATTGCTTTACTCCATTAATGCACAGTTAAAAAAGAAAAAGTAATAATAAAATAATGAAATCATTTGTAAAAATAACTTAATTAACAAAAATAAACAGTAAATAATTGAACATTTATAGCTTTCTTAATCTGTGTGTAAATATTCAGAAAATCAACTATAATGAAACAGAGGGAGTAGTTGATTATATTAATATGTACCTACTCTAATAAGTAGACAATTACTATCAGATACGGTAATAAAGAGAGAGAAAAAAGAGCGGAAGAGAGAGAGTGCAAAAGATGAATTTCTAATTAAAGAATAATAGAATGTACAAAGTGTTTGTTTATACTGTATATCATATTAAGTTAGCAACAACTTATGCCAGTTCAGCATATTATAATAGCCCCCCCCCAACCAAGCTTTTAATTCCTGCTGTCCTCATGAAGATAAAGGCTTGAAATAGACATCCACTGGAATAAGGAAGTGAACACAGCAGGTTGCAAAGATTTGGTGAGAATATTGGCCAAGTTATTCGCAGAAGCCACATGCAACGTGTTCAAGAAACCAGTCTTTAACTGATCCCGGACAGTGTGACAGTCCAGCTCCACATGTTTGGTGCGCTCATAAAAGACTGGATTCGAAGCGATATGAAGTGCAGACTTACTGTCACAGTACAGAGTAGCAGGAAGCTCAATAGAAACCTTGAACGCATCAAGAAGCTGTTAAATCCAGAGAAATTCCTTGGTGGCATTAGCCATGCTACGATATTCGGCCTCAGTGCTACTAGCACTAACCACTTGCTGTTTCTTTGATTTCCAAGAGATCAAAGAGCTACCAACAAACACGCAGTACCCAGAAACGGAACGACGAGAGTCAGGGCAAGCTCTCCAATCAGCATCAGCAAACACACACAGATTCAAGTCAGAAGTAGGAGAATATAAGAGACCATGACCAGGATTAGCTTTAAGATATCAAAGGATCTTCAATGCAGCTTGATAATAAACATCAATCGTTTTGAAAAGATATTGACTAAGCTTGTTCACTGCAAAAGTGATGTCAGGTCTAGTTATGGTAAGGTAAAGCAAGCGGCCAATAAGCTCTCGATAAGAAGTAGCAGAATCCAGAGGAGTTCCATCCGTGATGCTTAGTTGAACCGTCGGATCCATTGGAACAGAGCTAGGTTTGCATCCCAATAGGCCAGCATCCTCAATCAATGAAAGAGCATATTTGCGTTGGCAAACTGAGATACCCTTTCTAGACCTTGCGATTTTCAAACCAAGGAAGAAACGAGGAGAAACCATGTCTTTTATCTTGAAAGCTTGATGAAGAACCTTTTTTAGATCAGAAACGGCTCCATCATTGTTGCTTGAAATCAAGATGTCGTCCACATAGACCAATACAGCAATAAAGACAGAGTCTCAAAGTTTCACAAAGAGAGTATTATCTACATGGGATTGCTCCAGTCCACTTCAGATCCTTTATGGCTTGTTGAAATGATTTTGGTTCTGTTTCCGAGGTGAAGGCAAGGATAATATCTTTGTAGTAGGGAGAGATATTGTCGTAAGATATTACGGAGGACAAGGGATATGGTGTGGTGTGTTTAGGTGGTGTAGTGAAAACAGTGGACTGGGTAAGGTAACAGTGATACTCGGTCAGATAACTAGGTGCCTTAGTCGATCGCTTAGGCCTACCATTGTTCAAAGACACTAAACTATTATCGGTATCAGTCTCATTGTTTAAAGGTGTGGTACTAAGGGATGCAGGCGGTTGAGATGCAGGTGGATCAGATGATAAATGCAAGCTAGTATGAGATGGTGGTGATGATGAAATAGGTAATAAAGAAGATGAATGCATTGCAGGATCTGGAGAGAAAGTATGCGAAGATGATGCATCTGCAGGAGTAGAAGTGAACAATGCGGGAAGTGGTAAAATGGAAGAATGAAACAGATCCGTATGAACAGATGATGAATCTTTGAAAGGAAAAACCTTTTCATGAAAAAACCACATCACGAGAAATGGTAACTTGGTTTGTATCTAAATCAAGGACTTTGTAACCTTTGTAGTTAACAGGATATCCAATGAAAACACAGGCACGTGCACGAGGTGAAAGTTTTGTCCTAAACTTTGGTAAGGTAGAAACATAACAGAGACATCCAAATGTGCACAGGAAATCATAGTTAGGTTCTTTACCAGTAAGCATTTGAAATGGGAATTTATTGTTTAGAACAGGTGAAGGCATACGATTAATCAAGAAGGCAGTAGTAGAAACACAATCAAACTAGTAAACTAATGGCAAATTCGATTGAAACAGGAGAGCACGAGCAACAGTAAGGAGATGTTGGTGCTTACGCTCCACAACTGAGTTCTGTTGTGGAGTGTCAACACACGAATAAAAGTGAAATATGACTTTACTCTTTAAGAAATCAATAAATGAGAGTTCAAGTGCATTGTCAGAACGAATGGATTTAACAGTTGCTTGATACTTTCAACAAGATGAATAAACGATGGAAAAATAAAATGAACATCAATTTTATTAATCATCATGTAAACCCAAGTAACCCGGGTACAGTCATCTACAATTGTGAGGAAATAACGAAAACTATCTACAGACTCTTGAGGAAAGGGACCCCAAACATCTAAATGAATCAACTCAAAAGGAATCTTAGACATATTATTGTGAGATACAAACGGAAGACGCTTCTGTTTAGCTAAGGGACAGACAGAACAAGAAAGATCCCTATGAAAACTAGATGTGGAGAAAGAAAGTTTGGAAGACAACTGAGTAAGCTTGGCCAATGGCGGATGTCCAAGGCGGTGATGCCAAAGATATCCATCAACGACTAAAGAATCACAAAGATTGGTTGATGAAGCAGGTAAATCCAATGTATGATCAAGTATGTATAGCCTATGATGAAGAGTGCCTTTACCAATCGTCAAGACACGAGTAAGGTCCTGAATGATGCAGAAATCAGGATAAAAATGAGCAGATGCCATGCTATGATGCAGAAGAGTGCATACGCTAGTGAGATTAAACTAAAACAAGGGACAAACAAAACATCATGCAATGTCAATGATGGATTTAAATGTATGGTGCCTATTATGTTCACTACAAGAAAAACATCATTTTACAACAGCCAAAATGGTCGTTATTTCGTCGTAATAGGGCTATTACGACGGACTATCGACGATTTCAAAATCGTCGTAAACTCATCGTCGTAATAGAAAAATCGTCGTATAATTTACGACGGTTACGTTTCGTCGTAACATCGAGGGAAAAAGATCGTCGTAAATGCGTCGTACAGCTTACGACGATTTTACATCGAATTGCGTCGACTTGGTCTTCGCCTGGACCGTCGTTAATAATCGACGTAAGATCGTCGTAAAATATACGACGCAAAAATCGTCGTAAATCAATTGTAAAGTATTTAATCATTTCGTCGTAAAATTGTCGTAAAACAAGGACGTATAATCGTCGTATTTGTCGTCGTACATTTTGGTCGTAAATTCGTTGTACTATTTACGACGAATGTACGATGGTTTTATAAAATAATAATAATTATATTACGACGATTATACGACGTTTAATATAACTGAAAATTAAAAAAAAAATTTAATTCGAATTAAAAATTAAATTAAAAAATTTACAAAAAAACCCTACAGCTCTAAATCTAAATCTACATCAATATCGTCGATCCCGTCACCGGCCTGCTCCCCATCGTCCTCGACATGTTCCTTGCCGGGTCTTCGGTTAGATGCTTCCGCCGGCGCCTGATCTCCGGTTCTAGGAGGATCAACCCCGAGAGACCGAAACATCTCCTCGTCCGTCTGCACCGGTGGTTGCCTCCTAGAAGATGACCCGGCAGACGATCCGTCAACTCCATCAGCCCGCAGCCTGTCCAACTGCGCCATCAACACCGGGTTGTCGGCTCCCATGATCTCGAAGAGACCGTACAGCTGGTCGATCTTCGTCTCGTAGTGGGTCCGCATCTGGTTGATCTCCTGGCGGATAACCGGTTCCGGGGCCCGGACGTGACCTGTCGCCTTAGCTCTCGAAGTATCACGGATGGATCCTATCCCTAATACCCGCCCCTTTTTCTTTGGGGCAACCTAAAAATTATTAAAAACATTAAGGTTAGAAATTTAATTTAAAATTAAAATTACATTAATTAAATATATTAATTGAATTTACCTCTTCGAAAATCTGGTCCATCTCCGCCACCATCAGCGCCAGGGTCGATTGGACCGAGCTACCTCCGGGAGACGTTGGACGCGCCTGCTGAGTCAGTTGCGTCTGCCGTTCCTCGATCGCCGCACAGGCGGTGTTGTAGATCTCCTCCACCCGAGGATCCGTGAATTCGCCGTTCCGCTTTTTATGCGTCTCGGCGAAAACCTTCGTCATCGGAGGAAGTTCTCCTCCGTTTTCTTCGACCTACAAAATCAAAATGAAAATATTTATAAGACAAATAAGGGTTAATTATTTAAAAACAAAAAAATTAATAATTTTAATTTACTTACCATCATAAGGCGTCTTCCGGCAAAAGGAATCTGGCCGGAAGTGTGCGGGACGTTCTTCCGATTTCCCGCATCGTCAGTAGCGTTCCTGAAAAATATTTTCATTAGAATATATTATAAAAATGAAAACAGATAATGTAATTATTAAGGGAATTAACTTATCTAGATCCGGAACACTTGGCGGCAGTAGTCTGGTTGTGCGGATCCAACCAGTACTGGACAAGACCCCGCCAGACTGAATTGGCCATAGGCGCCGGCTTGGCCTTGTCGCCGTCAACCTCCCACTTCCGTCTCCACACGTCCGTATGCGGATGTTTCTCAATGCCAGTTTTGCTAGAAAAAAAAAGTTAGTAATTATTGTACAAAGTTAAAAATTAAAATTAAAATTAAACGAAATTGTAAATTACTTACCGCAAAACACTTGAACCAAGTGTCAATGTGGCCTGATCCAGCTTCTTCCAGCTGGTATGGGGTTGTACGAAAAACCCTTTGATGATATCTGCAACGTTACGACCGACTGCATTGTCGGTCGTAAACCTAGTCAAATACAAAGAGAAAGTAAATTAATTTCAAAAAATTATAAATATTAATTAATTTAAATATTTTTTTAAAAAAATTTTGTACCAATATGTTCCTGGGGCTCGATCCGGATCGAGTTTGTTCATACTCTCACGACCCGGTTGTGCTAGAAGATCCTGTACCGTAAACTGAGCATACGGTACAGACTGGATCGGATCAGCTGCAGGATCGGCTGCTGCGGGGGCTGCTGGTTCGGCTGGTGGTGGTGGAGGCGGTGCCAGCTGTGGTACAACGGCCGGTTGGGAAACCGTCCGTTGTGTTCCCGAGGACTCCGGAATGACAGATCCGGTCGCCAAGGTAGACGGGGCCGTACCGTCAGAATCTACAAGCTGTCGGTAGTGAAACCTCTTAGCCCGAGGAGCCATAGCAACGTAATCTACAAAATTAAAAAACATTTGTTACTAATTTATCAAATATTTATTTATAAAATCCGAGCCTATGAAACCTAAATCTAAATTCCGAACCTAAATCTAAATTCCGAACCTAAATCTAAAAGAATATGTAATGAAATTATTTAAAAAAAAAAAACTTACAAGAGTATTTGGCTGGGATGGAGGGAGAGATTTAGGAGAGTAGGGAGTTAGAGAGAGAAAGTTTACTAGAGAGAGAAGGGAGAAGAGAGGAATGAGCGACGAAAGGGGGAAAACTCGCGTCCCTTATATAGATTTTGTGATCGTCGTAAAAGCGTTGTAACTTTACGACGATTTTACGACGATTCGGTTGTATATCATTCGGTCCACTGCATGACATGACACGTGTCATGATGAGAGCGTTTGACCGTTACGACGGTTTTACGACGATTTTACCCAAAACCGTCGTAAACCCGTCGTAACGTCTAAACATTTATAACCTCGTACCTCGGATCAAGAGCCTATCCAGTGCAAACGTTACGACGGTTCCACGATGGTTTTAGAGAACTTAGTCGTAAAACCGTCGTAAAGTTACGATTATATTACGACGGTTTTACGATGTTTTTTTTTAAAGTTATTAAACCCTAAATCTTAAAAAAGGGATATTGCATAAAGAACAATGCAAAGGTTATTGTATCCTAACATATAACAAAAGGTTTACAACTTTGCATGTATGATGGATTTATGACATGATATAGTAAATATTGAAATTCCAAAATCTAATATATAACCTTTCACTTAACATTTACGAAAACATGCATGAACTTGTAAATATGTATGTTTTTTTCAAATTTTTAATTTTGATCAGATTGATAGCATTTCATATAACATAAGATAACCAATCAAAAACTTTTGTGAAATACCTTACAACCAATAAGATATAAAAGATTCAAATTCTTGGATTTCAACATTACGACGGTTTTACGACGAAATAGTGTACTCGTCGTAAAATCGTCGTACTATTACGACGATATTACGACTGATCGATGAAACGCATGTTTAGGTGACAATCAAACCAACAAGTTTTTCTACCATGTTTTAGCTGAAACGCATCAGTTCGATGAAGAAAATAAGGACAAGATAGCCTCCCATGTGTAGTTCATCCTGATAGCATACCATAAGCGGGGAAATCGCTTATTGTCCACATAAGCACAGCCCGCATAGTAAAATTTTTCCTCGTAGAACAGTCATATGTACGAACGCCAGTATACCATAACTGATTCAACTCATGTATGAGTGGCTGCAGAAATACATCGAGAGCTCGCTTCGGATGATTTGGACCTGGAACCAAAATACTTAGGAAAAGAAATTCCCTTTGCATGCACAAATCTGGAGGAAAGTTATAAGGAGTTAGGATTACTGGCCATAATGAATATTGTCTACCAGACATACCAAATGGACTAAAACCATCAGCGCACAGACCAAGATAGACATTCCGTTTGAACTTAGCAAAATCTGGGTATACCATATTGAAGTGTTTCCATGCCTTTGCATCTGATGGATGAACAACTTCTCCATCTACTTGTGTATGTTTCGCATGCCATCTCATTAATGCAGCTGACCTTTCAGATTGATAAAGCCGTTTTAACCTATCAGTTATAGGGAGATACCACATACGTTGGTGCGGTATCCTTTTACGCCCACCAGTTTGCGGCCTGTATCTTGGTTTTTGGCAAAATCGATATTCCTCCAGCTGATTATCATCTTTCCAAAAAATCATACAGTTGTCAACACATACATCTATCATCTCAGAAGGTAGACCAAGACTAAAAATCAACTTCTGAATTTCATAGTATGTTCCCGCTGCCAAGTTATCCTCCGGTAGATACTCTTTCAGAAGATCAGCCCAATCATCCATGCAAACCTCAGCCAGGTTATGATCTTTTTTAATTGACATCATCCTAGCTGCCACGATTATTTAGACAAGCCTTCTCTACATCCTTCGTAGATTGGCTGATTAGCATTGTCTAACAAATCATAAAATCGTTTGGCATCTACATTTGGTTCCTCAACAGCATTACTTGTATGCGTTTCATGAAATGCATCAGTCACCATTTCGTGCATCCTATCATGATCTACACTTTGATCATATTGATACTGATTAGGCTGATGACCATAATTCGATTCATCAATATCAACATGACTTTGATAATTACTACTACTACCAGCATTCCCATGAGTATTACTGCCATATCCTTCTCCATGTAGATATCAAACAAAATATTGCGGCATAAACCCTCTATTTAATAAATGCGTCCACACGGTTTTGGTTAGTGTATACTTCGTATTCTTGCATTTCAAACAAGGACAAAACATCTTCCCACTATCTTTCGTTCTCTCCATATTTGTAGCCTGAAACATAAATATTTCTAACTCGTTCTTGAACTCTTCTGTCAACGCCCCATCTGAATCTTTACGCATATACATCCAACTTCTTAGCTCGTATATAGACATCTTGAAAATAAACTCAAAATACTATCTCTTTTTATTGATTAGACAATAAAGGAGGTGGTCTCTTGTGTCACGTCTAGCCACGTGAATGGAGTAAATTAACCTTATAATATTATTACTTCTTTTTTTCAAAGTAATATAACTCCTAATTCGGGTTTCCAGCAATGGACAACCCAATATATAAGGATTTACAACACTATACTAAAATTTAAGAGACCTACAATGGGTCTCCAAGATGAAGATGCTCTTATGTTTGAATGATGATGTGTTGTGATTGAAAGAATGAATGAAGATGTATTTATAGGAAAATTCCGGGCTTTACAACGCTTTTACGACGACTTTTTACGACGGTTTTACATTCAACAATAATATTACGACGAGTTTACGATGATTATGCGATAAAATCTTTCATCTACAATTGTTAGGTAAACATGTTTGAAATGTTTTTCACCTAACTTCTTTTTCGACGTAAAATCATCGTAATATGTACATCAAAATGCAGTCGTCGTATATTCGTCGTAATTTTGCATCGAATTTACGATGATTTTACATTTACTAGCAAATCTCTCGTTATCGATGTATATTCGTCGTAATTCGTCGTAAATTGTACGTCGGGTTTACGACGATTTTATTATACGACGGTGTTACGACGGTTTTTAAATTAGACGTAACATCGTCGTAAAATCGTTGTAAGTTTGCGATAATTTTAAAACCGTCGTAATGGACCGTTGGAAAACGATTGTTTTCTTGTAGTGGTTGATGTCAACCTTAGTACCATTTGGAAGTGAGACTGATTTATGAGATATTAGTCGAGTATCTGTAAACAATGTTAAGTCTGAGCAAACATGACTAGTGGCTCCACTATCTATTATCCAAGCACCACTAGGCAAATTTGTAGTTAATGATGATAAGCAATGGTGCTGAAAAGTAGGGTGGTTTTGTTCGAATTGAAAGCTAGAAAAGAGAGGAAAAACAGTACCAGCTGTAGATTGGCAAGCCATAACACCGTGATTAGTGATTGAAGGTGATTGATGTTGAGATTGATGTTGATATTGAGGGTGAGGTTGAGTACTGATCTGATTGATGAAGTGATCAGTATTCGAAGGGAGATCCATATGTTGAGTAAAGTCCTGGTTCTGAACATATTGATTTTGACCATTGTCATGAGACACCTCAGTCATGACATTAGCGACTACTGGAAGCCTTTGAGAAGTCGGAAAGTACTGAGAAAAATTGTTGTAAGCCTTTTGAGGAGGCTGAGGTGGTCGTGGTTTAGGAACTGCGTTCAGAAGCCGAAGGATAAAATGCCAAGACGTTGAGGAATGGAGCACGGCGGCTCGACGGTGAAGACAATGAAGATTCAGGCTCGACGGATAGCGTAGATGGGGAATGAGACTCTGGCTAAGTGGATCAAGTTTTAACCAAATCAATGTTTAAAGAATCATGTTTTTGATACATGTCGAGAAAGTAAAAAAGGCTCTTTAATTTCGACAGATAAATTAGGATATAAGGAGAACTTTTGGAAATGATGGAATTGATTTTAAAATTTAAAATGCTGAATATGAAAATCAGAAATAAAATATCAGTTTCAAAAAGTTAAAAGATACTAAAAAGTAAAGTGTGTCAGATAAGAAAAAATTTAGGTTGTTATGGTTTAAAATGGATGGTATAAGGTTGGGTAGTTGAAGGTGTATTGTGTTTTTGTACATAAATAAATAAATAAAAATTTATTCTTGCAATTTATTCTCAGAAAACTATTGTTCATTGCAATTTTTCTTTATTTATTTATTTCTAGTTTTTGAAACTTTTTATAGTTTTTATGTAAATTTTGGTTTGAATTATTTTTAGCAATGGAAGCTCCCTATTTTCATCGCTAAAGCTTACGTCCAGCGCCGGCCCAAATCGAGCCTGCTTAGGTCCTCAGCTTCTTCGGTTTTTTTGGCTAAAGAGCTTCTTCAGTTTACTTTAACAACTCAAACCTTTTATTTAAATATCTTTATCGTTGATGATCTATCCTTGTTACGCTGCATAGCTCCGTTCCATCGTTTCACTGATTGTAAACGTGAGGCCAAACATGACTGTTCTAGATCACACACGCCTAACAAAAACATTTGATTAAAACCCATATTGCTATCAACTCCACTTTTGACTTCAGTAGGCCCAACCCATATGATTCTTTTTTCTCGATGACCTCTTTTCCTTTCACGGCGGCGAAAAATACAAATAGGGTTTGAGAAATATTATTCTGATCTGATCCAAGATCTAGTCTAATTTGATCAAAACATAGGATATCTACAGATATCGAATAACTAAACATTATGGATCCGTCTTTATGTATAACTAGATTAGGACCCGTGCGTTGCACGGGTTTAATTCATTAATAATTTCTGTTTGAATTTTAAATATTTGTTTCAAATATTATTATTCTGGCTTATTAAATCTCTCTGTGTTTCTCATACCTATTTTTTTTAATATTCTATATTTTTAATATCTGAATTTAAATTATGGCTAGATACGTTAAATATAGTTCTTATAAGGACCAATGTTTTTTAATATTTTTAATGTTTTGAGTTAAATAAGGACCAATATAGTTCTTAGAAAGCAAGTAAAAATTAAAAACAAATACAGCTGTTATGGTTTTTTCTAGTTGGGGAAGTCTTTTTTTTAATAAGCCCAATAATTGAAAGTAGTCCAAATCATTAATAAACAATATAATTGGGCAGTATTAAAAAGAGTAAGGCGCAATACTAAAACGGCGGAGACATCGATGTTGTCGGAGTTAAGAGTTTTCGAAGTACTGAGAGATTGCATATAGATGGGCAATCGCTGATAGTGATGATGATGCAAATGAAGAAGGCAGAGAAAGAGAGAGAGAGAGAGAGAGAGAGAGAGAGAGAGAGAGAGAGAGAGAGAGAGAGAGAGAGAGAGAGAGAGAGAGAGAGAGAGAGAGAGAGTAAACAGAGAAGATTTGATTCGCTTCATATTTGGTAGAGCAGAAGAAGTAAAGAGAATCCAATGAAAGTAAGCTTCTAAACTCAATTAAGTGACTTATATTTTTATTTTGAACGAACTAAACTAATTGTTAAAATTTCATATGTTGTTGAAAATTTCTTGGTATACAATGTTATCTAAGATATCATTGTCATATTTGTTTGTTCCAACATTAAGAATTTTGAGTCCAGCAGTTGTTGTCACTCTTGATAACGCAACGTATAGTTGCCCGTGAGAAAAAACTTGATTTGGTAAATATAGACCAACTTTGTTCAAGCTTTGACCTTGGCTTTTGTTGATAGTCATTGCATAGCAAACTCGCACAGGGAATAGACATCTTCTTAGTTTGAAAGGCCATCTTGCATCTGTTGGTGTTAGAATTAACCTAGGAATAAGAACCTTTTCCCCTACTTGATCTCCAGTTAGTATCTCCGCTTCGATAATCCTTGTGCCCATGCGAGTTACTATTAATCTTGTCCCATTGCAAAGCCCCTCTCTTTGATTTAAATTCCTTAGTAACATGATTGGTGCATTTATCTTCAGAGTTAGTTGGTGGTTTGGAATACCTGAGAATTTCAGAGTGTTTAAAAACTCTGTAGGGTAAAGAATATGTTGATTCGCCACTTCTTCTTTGTCATCTCCGATACTATCAGAACTCAAATATTCCTTTGCTTCTCCTTCTAGGCAAGATAGCATGTAGTTATTCACTTTATCTACCGTCTCGTTTCTAGGAGTAAGAATTGCACGTTCAATTAGATAATTCTTGTCTTTAAAGAAAGCATGGAAATCTGGATATGTACTCTTTGCAATGTGTTCTTCAGAGTTTTCATCGTTTTGCAAGAGCAAGTCTTGGTCTACTTGCAGCTTGGATGTTTCATCATTTGAATTTCTATGTTATTTTTACCCTTTTTTAATGTTGTAAATATTTTTTAAAGTAACTATATTAGCACTTTCGTTTTTTTAATTGCTTTAGTTTATGTAATTATTAATTGTTAGATTTGACTTCTTTATCCAAATTAACCATCAGATTTTGCAAACTGCAATTGATGAGTCAGGTATAATTATAATGCTTGGGTAATTACTCTGTTTTTTGTATCAAAATTTCAGATTGTATGGAAAGTATTTGTTATACACGTGGGGCGTAATGAGCAATCAAAATCAGAGTAATATGTCCATATTCCCTCTATCTATAATCAAGAAACATAATTAAAGGATAAAAGGTGAAAAAATAGAAACCAAAACTATAGTATAACTTTATGTGTTTATAATAAGATAAGATTAAAAAATTTAAAAGCAACCTAACAAACTTGACCAAAAAAATAAAAAAAAAAACTAACAGCTTATTCTTTAAAAAGAGGTGGAAAAAAATCTTATATAATAAGATTCAGACTTCAATTCGTGGTTTTTTCTTGAGATTGCCAGTTGGTTCTTCCTGCTCTTCGTGATTGCTTTCACAATTCTTGTCGTTCGAAATTGGCTGAAGAATTGAAGACAAACGACCAAGAAAACAAATGGTAAGTTAATTAATATATTCTTAATATAATAACGCAAGCAAAAGTTGGCATATTTTATATGTACCTTTATGTGGTTGAGAATCTTTGATACTGTGAAACTCTGATATGATCCTTCAAAATCTTTTTTCTTAATTTTTATTTCGAATAAATAAGTTTCACCTACGATAGATTGTACACTTCTGGGAATCTGTCACAATTCTTGTTCGCTGGAGTTTCTTTTGATCTGTATCAAAATTAGTTCAACTATTAGATAAAATTTAAATCAATATAAATATAATATATGTGCATAATGTATCATTCTTACGGATTCTGCCGTTGTTCCAGTGATTTTAGCACCATCTTCATCAAATATGACAAAAGTTGCAGAATCTTCTCCATCGTCTACTATTACTTCAATTCTGAAACTGGAAGATAAATAATGGGTTAGTATCTACAAAACTTAATGATAGTAAAACTTTAAATATCATAATAATACTGTCAATAATACCTCAGCAATCCTACGGCTTGTGATTTACCACATTTTTGGCAAGAAAGTGATGATCCTGACTTAACTTTGTTGAGCAACTTGAACAGGATATGTAATTCCAACCTTTACGTGACACAATCTCGGTAATAGTTGCCTTGCAAACAAATTTTTTATCCTGCAATTAATAAGGTTGAAAATATTTCAGAATTATCTTAGTATCACTAAGATTTAATAAGATATGCAATAAATTATCAATTGAATGTAGTTGCATTACCTGAGGGACATCAGATGAGATAAAATCCCAAAGATCATTAATTGAATGTTGGGCTTCACAATCTTTATTATCAATTGATTGTTATTCAGTCATGTCGCCTAAACTAACAATACACCCTCCATCGTATTTGAAGCTAAAGAGATACAATGATTATAATTAGTTAAATAAATTGAGTATCAACAAATTAGTAATTTTGAAACTAAAAAAAAACAACAAATATACCTTTTTCGAAACGCAGTAACAGAATCAAAATCATGATTCAAATAGAATTTGGTTCCAGAAGATGCTGACAGACAAATTGCACCTTGATACGTCTTAATCAAAACACTTGTCATGATGAGAACAATGTTATCACTTTCCATCCCACGATATTTATCTTCCAACTGCTCTGCTTGTTCTGCCCATATTGTTGCTGGTATTTCTGTTCCACTGTTAATTCATTTAAAAAGACGAACAAATAAGAGACAAACACAAAACAATAGTTGTCGTTAAAAGTATTATAAGAGTGTAATCTAAATAAAAAAAAACTTACCCTTCTAACAATATAGTCAGAGTAACCCTTCTTAGGTTGACTGTTGTTTGACTACGAACATCTGCTTTGTCCATATTTTTGATATAGCCGATTACATCTACATTATGAAAAAATCAAATACACATATAAATCTATAAAATTTAAAAATTTAAATTTAAAAAATCAAGAATGTACCGTATAAATCCTCAGATGTATCTTTCAGTTTAGCCAAATCCTCGTAATTTTTAAGTCGAAACTTTTCATGAGCTATTTGACAAAATTGTTGTCCTACAGAGGCTATTTTTGTTCTCTCAGTTAATCTAATCATAAATTTATGATCAGAAATTTTGTAGTTCTTATTGCAGTCTTGCAAATTGAAATTGCAAATTTCAATAAGATTTCCTTCACACAATTGATCTGCAAACTTTTCCAGAAGAGAATGGTGTACAGTACCTTGAATAGTATTATTCTATAGAAAAAAATGGATTAAAGTTAGATAATAAGTTTTAAAATTAGAAAAACATATTTTTTAATTGAACAATAAAACTAACCCTCTCATCAAGTAATAGGAAATTAATTCCTATGAGCTCATTGTTTCTTTTCAGATTTTTTGCCTCCCACTTTCTGATTAGACGAACTACAGTACGACGGTAGGAGCGTTTTCTGTTTAACTGATCCAATGTCAAATATTCCCTGTTGTTGTTTAGAATTTCAGCACTCATTGTTTTTTTTTTTTTGATATTTGATATTCCTGAAAACAATATAAAAAATAGTTTAGATATAAAATTATTAAATTATTACGTAGCCCTAGATAATTTTTATAGCAATGCATCCAACAGAGAAAATATAGTTAAGAAGACGTAGCAAAAAGATGATGATGCCTAACCAAGAATGATACGCTGATGCCTAAGAAATAGTAGTGAGAATTTTAGTTATATTGTTATTTATATTGTTAAGAAGATGTAAAAAAAAATGTTGATGTCTAACCAAGAATTATACGATGATGCCTAAGAAATAGTGGTGAGAATTTGAGAATTTTGGTTGTGAATTTGAGAAGCTATCAAACATGTTTTATAGTGGTAAGAAATTAGAATTCCTTTTCCTTTTAGAATTGTATGACCTTTTTAATTTTTTTTTTTAATAATCTTAGTTTTAGGAACTAAAGTTCTTTTTTTCATATCTTAATTGAATTTAATATGTTTGATTTCTTTTTCACGTTTTTATCCTTTATCAAAAATATATACTTTTTGTATTTCCTTTTTTAAAATTACGATTTGTCAAAATATAATTCTAACTGAATTAAAAACTTTTTTATCCTTTTTAAATTTTTTTTTTTACCTTTTAGGATAAGAACCAACTTTGAAATTAAAATTTAACTCTAATTTAATTATACATTTTTATCCTTTTTTATTTACCTTTTAAGATAGGAACCACCTTTAAAATTAACTATAATTTTAATTTAATTATAAACGTTTTTATCTTTTTCACGTTTTCATCTTTTAAAAAAAATTATGATTTTTTATTTCTTTTTTGAAATTAAGATTTGTCAAAATATAAATCTAGTTAAATTATTTAATTAAACATGTGTAAAAATCTGATCGTTTTATTTGACACGTGTCATCATCTTGCGAGTTACTACGTTTCAATCATTCTCTTTTATATAATAAGATAACTAAATTTTACATCCATTCTATACATGGGTAATTTTTTTAATGCTATCATATTGATAAAAATCATATTTAAGCAGTTATATTTATTTTGATGTTAATTTATTAGAATAAAATTTATCAAAAATAATTCTGTTTTAATCTCAAAATTATATATAGATTTTGAGGTTTCAACAATTTTGTTTGTATTTATATATGTATCTTTTAAAAAATATATTATTTTGTTGAACGCTTAACATTTTGTATACCAAAATCAACCTAAACAAAGTAATTAAATACTCCCTCTGTTAAGAATTATTTGATGTTTTAGGAGATTTTTTTTGTTCAGAATTATTTGATGTTTTCATTTTTCAATGTAAAATTTAATGAATTTTTATTGTTTTTAATTTTTTTATATTCTGCAGATTGTTTTCTTATTAGCTGAATGATATTTAAATGAATTATAAATAATGTTTTTAGTGTAGAAAAAAATTAAATGTATCATTAATCTGTGTGAAAAACCTTAAACAACAAATAATTTTGAACAGAGGAAGTAGTATTTAGTTAGTATTAAGACTTAAATACAGTACTATACATCACTTATTAAAAAAATAAGCTTTTTTCATCAGTTGCATTTTTGTTATGTATGCTTTTTATGGACAAAAATGATAAAATTAAAAATTATTCTCTTTCCTTAACTAGTTTAGTCGATACAAATTTCTGATTTATTCTAAATTAAAAAATGAACTAATATACATAATTTTTGTTTTCATATATTTCAGTAAATAAATATAAAATAAAATTTAAAACTAATTTCAAATCACAAAAATCGATGAATTTGATATAAATTTTAGTCAATTTTATCTTAAATTGGTAAATACCAAACCTTTTGTCGAGTAACATATTGTGTGTGATAACTTCTAAATGATTTTTTATTGACAACCAAGAAGGGCAAAAAATTTCTTCTATTTTACTGTTTTAATGAGTATAAATTGTACTTGATAGTATTTAATTACCCTTTATTGAAAGAAAGAAATTTTTTTTTGGGTATATATTAAAATAGATTTCTCAAACTCATTGTTACCCTTAAATTATGTTTAAACCACCAATACACATATTAATATATAAGTTGTTTCTTTATGTTATAGTAAATATTATTTTAATTTGTTTTATAATTTCAACTTGTATAAATATTTTTAAATTTTTCTAATGCTTTTAGGCTAATATAATAAAAAGATAACTAAAAACAATAACAAAATAATCAATTATTATTTAATACAAATAGTATTGACACGAAAAAATTAGTATATGTTTCTTTTCTAATTAAAAAAAATAAGATTTTTCATCATCTTCAATTTCATTTTTTATATCAGTTTTATAAGAAAACTGAAAAATAATTTTAAAAATTTACTTTCTTTCCTTAATTGATTGCATATTATTTTATATCTAAGTAAATTTGTATTTTGTTTAAAAAAATTAAATTTAATATTATTTTAGTTTTTTGTTGTTAATAGAAATTTAATACATAATTTCTTTATTATTTTATATATATTTTATTTACAATAATATTAATTTTTGGAAAATTTCTTAATTTTAGAATATTGATGTGGAACAATAAAATTATTCTTTTTAATCTTATGTGGATATCCTTAGAGACATTTAGCTTCAACTTTTATTAGTAAATATGATTTGATAAATATATATATATATACTTTCAATTTATTTATTAATATTTAAATTTAACTGATTATTTTAAATTTTTAATAATATTATTTTCCAAATAATGCAGATATTGAGAGTTTCAGATCAGATAATAGATTTTTGGGTCCAGATCAGTGGTGGAGGGAGTATGCTGGGAGGGGGTCAATTGACCCAGGTGAATCCAAATTTTTTTTATATATACTTGTATTTTTATGAAAAAATTAGATAAAATATTGATAATTTATCTAAATGATCTTTGTAAAATTTGTTCATATTAAATTATAAATTAAAACTGATCCCTGTAATTTTTTTTCAAGCTCGGCCGCTAGTTCAGATCCGGGCCGGGTTCACTAAAATTCCATGTCGTGCCCACCCCTAAACACAACACATAAACTTTTTTCATCATGATTATCAATAAGATCTTCATCGCTAACCAGATGCGCCACTCAAACAAAATCTTTCTCAAGATGTTTGTCCAGCTCAGCTATCGCTTCTTTGACTCGTCTCTAGGCTCATCCACGTCAGCTATTAAGCCCAATTCAACTTACGCTTTAGCTCCAAATCATCAGTTGTTTTGAAACGTTCTCTTGTATTAACATGCAACGACTGGTACAATTTCAACTCAGTCAATAAACTCATTTCAAGATTTCCCATTTTCTAGCTTTTTGGATAAACATTAATGAATATTGTTAAAAATCTAAATCCCATTATAGGTTGCCAATTCAAAGCTAGGATTTAATTTCATTGTCTACGTGTAAGTAATTTATTATGTGCTCTCTGACAGTACATAAGTTTGCAGAAAATTTGCTTATTTTATGTCCTAATTCAGAACTAGTCGACTGTCGACACTGCTTATCCTACTTTTTGGAGAAGCTTCTTCTGCGCATTTCTTTGACCGTGTGAAGGAGTCATGCGACTATGCGAGAGACCTTTTTGGAAATTAGAATTGAATCTATGACATATTTGGTCTCTAGTGCGTCCTATTAATTGTGAGTATATGACCAATACGTTCAATTAAAATGCCCAAAAGACACCTGTAAGCTATACGCCAATTGTAGTCCAAAATGAAAAGGAAAGCTGCCAATTACCATAAACTGAAACATAAATACTACTCCTCTGCTCTTTAGAGATATTGTTTTTAAAAGAATTTTCACACATATTAAAAAGTATATTAATGTTCAAACATAAACGCATAATTTTTTGAGACTAAACAATTTCCTATGATTTTAAATCAATAATAATTTCAGTAAATATTTTTTGAAAACTAAAATTTGATATAATACAAAGTATTGAAAACGTAAAAACATTTCTCTTTTAAGAAACAAGAAAAAATGCTAAAAATTTATCTTTGAGGAACAGAGAGAGAAAAAAATAATATAGATGGAATATTTGTATAAAACATCATTATATGATCACTACAAGAAATTACAGATATACCGACGGCTAGTCTCGTTGTAATATTGTCAGAGGCTAGACTTTTAAGAAACACAAAATCGTTTGAAAGCAGCATTTCGAGAAAACATTTTTTTATGAAAATTTCTTTAAAAGTTATTGACAGAATATGTCATCGGAAAATCATAGAAAAAGATTATCATAAAGTTTTAGGAATATGAAGCATTTAAAGACAATAATATTAGTCCTATTTCTTGAGTAAACTCAGATAAAGTTTCGATGACTTTTTTGTCAAAATTATCTAACAGCAGCGTTGTGTGTAAGAAATCCATCGCCAACGCCAATAACTAGAAAACTTTCGAGAAAAGAGATAAATTGTTTATAATAAAATATTTTCAAAATTTGTCAGGAAATTCTTAGGCTTTTGATTCAAACACTTCTTAATTTTTTTTAAATAGTTTTTGAAATATATATTAAATTTAAATATATAATGCAAAAAATAATAATAAAACAGTTATAACAAAATTATAGTAAACATCAATCAATATGTAAATCCAAAATCTGAAGTTTTAAAGATTTGCAAACGAAGAAGTAAATGAAACTGTGGAATAATTAATATAAATAAGGAGAATTTTATATTTAACCTGAATGTTAAAGTCAAACGCCAAACTAACCTCTTTTTTTTTCTCTTTCCAACTTTAGCCATTTTGTCACAATTCTATCCTTCTCACTCAATATATTAACGAAAATGCCATTATAGACTCATTATTTCGATTTTTTTAAATATTGACTAAAGTCTCCTTGAACATCCTAAAACCTTTTTTATTACAATAATGTCATCTTCCTCAATACCTTCAACCACCATGAACAACCCAAAAAATAGAATAAATGCTTCTCAACCAATTTTAAAGCTGTAATAAGTTAATATGAAAGCTCATACACTCATAACCTTTTATATTCTTTCCTAATTTCTTCTCTAAAATTTCTAGGCTGAGTTACAATGTCAAAAGTTATGCATTTTTGGGGATTTCAACTTAATCAAGACCTGGATTGTTTTTCTTTGGTCAAATTCAGAGTTGTGGGGTGCATGAGAGACCTAAAAACAAACTCAAAACCGATATAGGTAATGATACACTTCAATTTTGGTAATATCTATATATGTATCGCGAAAGTAGACTTCATTTAGAAGTCTACTAGTCAACATAAGGTTATTTTTGCAATTGACTTTTTAAAAGTAGACTTCATTAAACTGCACGAGAAGTCTACTCAATATCTTTTGAAAACAAAAAAACCTAGTAGACTTCGTTTGAAGGCATAAGAAGTCTACGAAAGAAAAGAGGTTATTTTTGTAGTTGACCATATTTTGACTTTTTAATATAAACTTCCTTATGAAGTCTACTGTTTACGTCTGCATAAGAAGTCTACGTTTAAGTTATTTTTGTAGTTTGACCAAAAACGTATAGGTCATTTTAGTGTTTGACTAAAGTTTTTTAAAAAATAAAAATTTCAAAAAATTTCGAAAAACTTCAGTAGACTTCCCAAAGAAGTCTAAAACCTGTAGACTTCTTTGGGAAGTCTACTTATATTTTTCGGTCAAACTTAGAAGGAATCTATTTTTGAGTAGACTTCACAGTGAAGTCTACTCAAAAAATTCAATTGCAAAAATAACATATTTTTTCCTGTAGACTTCTATTACAAAAGTAGACTTCAAAAGTAGACTGTCAGAGAAGTCTACTCTTACTTGAAGTCTACTATAGAAGTCTACTTTGTTAGTCAATGGCTCGGTCAAATGCTAAAGTAATCTTTTTGGTCGGAAGTCTACTTTTGAAGTCTACTGAAGAAAAAGTCAACGGTTTGGTCAATTGCAAAAATAACCTGTTTTTACGTAGACTTCTTTCGCAGACTTCTCATGGGAAAAAGTAGACTTCTCCTCCAGTCTACGTTTGAAGTCTGTTGTAGAAGTCTACTTATTGCATTTTTTTTTAACAAACACGTTTTTAGACAAATTTATAAAGTATTTTTTCAATTTTTTCGATTAAAAATGTTTGTTAGTAAGTGAGTGAACTATCCAGTGAATTTTATTTCATTTCATTTGATATTTTTTGTGGAATCAGAATTTTTGATTTTTAAGTTACTTAGCTCATCAAAAGAGACTTCTCCTCCAGTTTACGTTTGAAGTCTGTTGTAGAAGTCTACTTATTGCATTTTTTTAACAAACGCGTTTTTAGGCAAATTTATAAAGTATTTTTTCAAATTTTTTGATTATAAATGTTTGTTAGTAAGTGATTGAACTATCCAGTGAATTTCATTTCATTTCATTTGATATTTATTGCGGAATCATAATTTTTGATTTTTAAGCTACTTAGCTCATCAAAGTAGACTTCTGCAGCAGTCTGCTATTGAAGTCTAAATGGGAAGTCTACTATTTGTATTTATTTTAAAAACACTTTTCTAAAATAGTTATAATGTTGTTTTTTAATTTTTAGGTTTTGACATGTTTGTTAGCAAGTAGTTGAACTACCCAGTGATTTTCATTTGATTTAAATCGATATTTATTCTAGAATTAAATTTTTTGATTTATAAGCTAGTTAGCTTGTAAAAGTAGACTTCTCTACAGTATACGGATGAAGTCTGCACGAGAAGTCTGTACGAGAAGTCTGCACTAGAAGTCTGCGTGTTTGTTACTTATGTGTTTATCATAATGTGGTTCGTAATTACATTTGCTAATATGATTTTTTGTGTTTTTAATGTTTTCTTATAGAGAATATTTCAATTGAGAATGAAAAAAAAACTTGTCTTTTGTGCAGTGCTTTTGTATTCTTCTTCAGTCTTGTTTTTATCCTATTCTCATCTTGTTTTTATCCTATTCTCAAACTCACTCTTGTGTTTATCTTTCTTCACTCTTGTGAATTGTGTCTGGCCTTTTAACTTGTATTTGAATTGTGACTGATTTTTAAAAATGTTTTCTGCTTAAAGACTATAACAAGAAAAATGAAACATCCTGTATAAAATAGTATCACCATTACACTTAAAACTATATACAGATCGAGTTTATGACCATTACAATTGATAACCACAAAACTAATATGACCATTACACTTTATGACCATTACAAATGTTCAAAACTATTATTTTCTTTATACAGTGATCACGACTAACATCAGGTCATGACTGATCATGACTAACATCAGGTCATGACTGATCATGACTAACATCAGGTCATGACTTACATCAGTGAAGAATAACTAAACTTCATTCTTCTGTTAAGATTCAATGTCTTCAATTTCTCATTCCCTTGGGTATCAGTGCCGAGTCTGGAACCTCTTCGAGGAAGCTCGTCGATGCAGTCTCATTGTAGCATTCCTCCCAAATCAACAAGCTGCACACAGAAAAAAGAAAAAGAAAAGAAGAAACTAGTGTAAACTATAGATCGTTGGAACTTACTACAAGACAACATAATTTAGTTACTATTACACAAATATTTTCGTCTAAACAAAGACATATCTTGCCATCAAAGAGAACTAGACACATGAGATAGCCCATTTTCTTACCAGATTTTTGGCATAATCCAAAAGCATAAGGAGCCATCTCCTCACCAAACTTATCTACGATAGTCCCTACAGAGGTAAAGATAGGTACTTTAGGCGGTAAAAAGAATCAGTCTCCAGATTCACAATAAAACATTTGGGAACCAAACCAATTCCTCAAAACTTCAAAATCCAAATTTCTCAAAACTTAAAAATCCAAAATTTCACAAAATCAGAGATTAACACATCATTTCACAATCAACAAGTGCTTCACCAAGCTCTCAGATTCACGATAAAACATTTGAGAACCAAACCAATTTCTCAAAACTTCAAGATACAAAATTTATCAAAAACTTTAAAATCCAAAACTTCAAAAAAAAAACAGCAAAATCGACACATTATTTCACAATCAACAAATAGTTCACAAATTCTCTGTCAAACACTCGAAATTTGAAAACTTTACCTGAGTAAGAGATGGTCGATCGAACCCAGAATCTCGAAGAGCAACAAAGACTTTATCCGATAACCCAAGAGACTTCCAAGAAACTTTGAAGAGACTTGTAGAGGAGAGGAGATAAAAGAAGACGCTGAAGAGAAGTGAGAAGAGGAAGAGTAATCGTTCTTAAAGTTCTTAGGTAATGGATTTACCTGTGTTTGTTCTTCGGGGAGAATCTGGGTCATGAACAAACCCAACGATTGTGGCCGCAAGCAGATCTACAAAAAAAAAACAGATCTTGAGAGAGTTTTCATCGGCGGTGAAAAGAAGACATGTGAGGAGTTACCGTTTTGCGCCGGCGAGCTAACATTCCGGCATACCAGAGGAATTCGGCGACATCAAAGAAATCGCCTGTTACAGCTTGAGTGAAACCGCTAGGGTTTCTTATCAACAATGTTTTCTCTTTAGTAAAATACATTTTATATGATAGAGAATTTTTTTTTTTTTAGTGTGGTTCAATTTCGGTTAAATCTCAATTTCGGATTAAATCTTGGTTTTATTCGGTTTAGCAGACTTTAATATAGAAGTCTACAACTTTTAAAACCTAAATAATTAATTTTCTTCTACTTAATTTAAAAACATAAATTTCTATTTAGAAATATGAAAAAATAATTTATGTATATTTGGGTTACAATTACGGAATTTATAAATGTAAATTTGATACCAAAATAATTTTATCTAAATTTTAAAATCAAATTTCCAGATTTAATTATTTAGTAGACTTCATTTCGAAAAAAGAAGTCTACTATTAGACTTCTTTCTTCCTTTAGTAGACTTTGTTAGGGTGTAAACGGTAATTAGGACATCTATTTTTTGTTTACTCATAAATGATTAAATAGTCTTTTTACTACCCGTTTAGGTTATTTCTACTAAATGTTTTTTCAGGGATCTACTTTTGTATTCAAAGTCAAAGTTTTAGGTTATTTTTAGCAAAAATCTCATATAAATATCATAGAAAATCACAGTTCAAAAGAATTGAAAAATTGGGTTTGTCTTTGTAGTTCCGGTTTGGATTAGAATGTGGTCGGGAAAACATTGTACCATGACACTACTACAATAAATTGAGGTGTGTTTGACTATAGATCTCATCTGGGCAACCTCTCTTTTCGTCTACATAAACTCCTTCTGCATCTCTACAAAAAAAATTTCTAATTTATATAGAAAAATATAAACAATACTATGTTTGGGGACGTGAATCAATATTTTATAACTGATATACATGCATATGAAACTTTTATAGTTTTATATTTTCAGCTCTATTAAACAAACAAACATTTTTATTTTCGATATTTCTTTTGGGCAATGTTCTTTTTTAATGTACGAGCAATCTAATTTATTTGGATTACTTTCAAGTTTGGACATCCATCTAATCCTTATCTAATGTGGAACGAACGAACCTAAGATTCCTCTGCCGGGTCATATAAGCAAAAGTTAAACTTTATTTTGTGACAAGCCGTAACTAGTATGAAACGAAAAAAAAAAACAAGAATTCCTATGCAGAAAATGGTTTATTATCGGTGCTGTGTGATAAGAACATACCCACACGACAGGCTACGGAAACAGTGTCGGTCTATATTCTTTTTCATTTGCTTTTTCTGTTAAATTAGATAGAAAAAGGTGAGAATCAAAAAGGAAACGAAGATTGGACTCGTTTGGTAGATTTGACTTTTCTTTGCTTTTCTCCCCCAAGAATTAGCCAATTTTATGGTCTTCCTTTTTATACCCCACCAAGAAAGTTATATGAGTTATTTTCATAATACTGCATCATTGCCTTAATTTATAAAACGGAAAACAAAAATGTCCTATATGTTTTTCTAAAAGATAGTATCCAATGTTAAGATAATGATAACTGATATTGATTGAGCATTTGAATACATGTAGCAAAAAAAAGATTTTAAATGAATGATTTTGTAATTTAATTTTGATAATATTAATTTCTTTTAAAGAAAAAACAAATAACCGTCTCAATTCATAAAAAAAAATTTGAGGCCAACTCGTCACCGTGCAAATCGTGCCGTCTAATCACACATTCACACCGCTCCACACGGTATCATGTCACCGTTCTTTTTTTATAAAAAAAAAACAGCTGATTTATATAATATTTAACATACATCAAATTTATCATGTCATCGTTCATACTTCATAGCCATTGTCATTTACTTTTCTAAACCAACAATTTTTTATTGTTAAAATTAAACCAACAATATGAAATAAAAGTGTATAACTTGTATGTATTATTATGTAATTTGTATATATATTTATGGACGTGGTGGAATGCATGTGCGCAAAGTTTACTTTTTGTTTTTTTTCTTCTGTTATTGAATTTGTAATTAGATGCTGACTAGAAATGGACGTGTTATAAAAGTCATCCTAACCCTTTTATCTTTTAACGTTTCCAATCATTAATCTATGCCTACAAGCCATTTTTTTGTGCACAATGCCTACAGGCTACAAATATCAGAGTTTCGAAAAAATCTTTCATCAAGCTTATGTCGCATTAATGCTAAATATCATCCTCTATTTAATATTTCTTCTGTTCATAGAGATCGTCGTTTTAGAGTTAACATTTTGTTTCAAAAAATATATCGTTTCACATTTTATTAGAACATTTAAAACTAATTCACAAATTTACTTTTTACCCTAAACTAATAACTTTTTATTTAAATATTTCTGAATAAATCGGATATATTAATCTAATTTTAAAGTTTTTTCATACAGGTGAAATAGTCAAAATAACAATTTTTATGAAATTGAAGAATTAAGTTTTTCGAGTTTTTAGTTATTGCTTCTCTTTTATATATATTGTAAACCATTCTAAATTAATATTTAATCAGATGAAAGAAAACCCATCAATCTCATAATTAACGCCGCTTAGATTGGATACGGAGAAAGCATATAGACTCCATCCACTACAAAAAAAAAAAAAAATTCTGTGTACGTGGGATTCACTTGAAAATTGAAAGGTACAATAATAGTGACCTCACTACAACAAATAAATTGCTACCGACAATCATGGTTAGATCATAAATCACAATCATAAATGGGTTTTACGATTGAATAATACATTTAGTAAAGCAGATCATATCATCATGATTCCCATCGCATTTATCTACTTAGAGAACTTTTTCTATCGGAAGATCAAATCAGATTAACTCCAACACCAAAAGTTAGATCAAATTACATAATGATGATTAATGCAAACAAATTATAAATCATAACTAATGCGAATATGTGTCAGGTTTTTTCCTTATATAAAAAGGTTCCCACTAGTACATAAACAAACAAATGAACAAACAAATTTTCAATTTTTCCACCAATCATGGTTAATACTTTATATTCAATATAACATATTACAGTAAACGAGTCACTCTGATCAAGAAAAAAATTAAAATAATCATATAAAGAGCTTAGAAATCTCACAGAACTTTCATTTTACTCCAATCTTTGTTTCTTCTTCTTCTTCTTCTTCTTCTTCTTCTTCTTCTTCTCTCTCTCTCTCTCTCTCTCTCTCTCTCTCTCTCTCTCTCTCTCTCTCTCTTAGAAGAAACTAGATTCAATATTACGTCAAAGTTTCGATTTTGATCTTCTCTCTCATCCTCTGTTTCACTATCAATCATTTTTTTCCCCAAATATTTTCGAATTAACAACTCAAGATCTTCAAAGTTTACTCTTTTCTTCTCTATTAGAGGATGAGCTTATTCGTATAGTTAATGGATCTATCAAACCGTCACAACCCTCTCAGGGATCTGGCCTTTCCTCTGCCGCTGCCGCCACCACCAATGCCTATTATCCACCGTGCTAGCTCAGCGGGAACGAATTTTCCGATCATAATCGTTGCCGTGATCGGAATCTTAGCTACAGCTTTCTTACTTGTTAGCTATTATGTTTTCGTTATCAAATGCTGTCTCAACTGGCATAGAATCGACATTCTTGGAAGATTCTCTTTATCTCGACGGCGACGCAACGAGCAAGATCCTTTAATGGTGTACTCTCCAGAGCTCAGGAACCGAGGTCTCGATGAATCCGTCATTAGAGCAATCCCAATCTTCAAATTCAAGGAGAGACAAGATGGACTAGAGAAGACCTCTCAAGAATGCTCTGTTTGTTTGAATGAGTTTCAAGAAGAGGAGAAGCTGAGGATTATCCCAAATTGTTATCATTTGTTTCACATCGATTGCATAGATATTTGGCTTCAGAACAATGCCAATTGCCCTTTGTGTAGAACTAGGGTTTCTTGTGACGTAAGTTTCCCTCCGGATCGAGTTTCTGCTCTAAGCTCTTCCCCGGAGAATCAAGTTCTAGACTCGGATACCACCGTAGTTAGAGGCGAGAATGAGTATGTGGTAATTGAACTAGGTCTAGGGAATGATAATAGCACCAGTAGTGATCAAGATAGTCCGAGAGACAGAAGGTTACTTGTGGTTCAAGAAAGGTCAAATTCGGGTCATGTATTAACTGAAAACCCTCAAAATTCGATCAGTCCATCTTCGAGGAAGCTTGACCGAGGTGGGTTTCAGAGAAAAGGAAGAAAGCTTCACAAGGTCACGAGTATGGGTGACGAATATATTGACATTAGAAGAGACAAAGACGAGCAGTTTGGTAGTGTTCAACCCATCAGGAGATCAATCTCGATGGATTCGTCTGCAGATCGACAACTTTACATGGCAGTTCAAGAGGCGATTTTCCGGAAAAACCATGAAATTCTGGTGGTCGGAGACGAAGGACGATGTTGCAGTAGTAGTGGCAGTGTTAGTAATCACAGAGTGAAGAGATCTTTCTTCTCTTTTGGGAGTAGTAGACGTTCTAGAAATTCTTCCATATTGCCACTTTATTTTGAACCCTAATGGACGGCTTTGTTTTTTTGTTTTATTTTTCTTGTTTCTTTCTACATTTGTTTTTTTTTATTATTTTTTCAATGTTTTTGAGATGGATCTTTTTAATTATTTGGTCGGTGAGGTAGGAGAGAAAAATAGGTGTGGGTAGAGATTTTGAGAAGTCAAAGAGTTGATGAGTTGTATTGTGACATTGAGTATATATTTTGGACTTTTTAAGTTTGAAAAAACTCAAAAAATCTCACTTAGTCAATGACAGAATATGAACATACTTATTAGTGTTACATTAATTTCATAACAAGATGTTACATCATATTGCAAAACTTTTCAACAATCGTATTTTTGTAGCTGTATTGTATACCAAATCTGTACATATGTATGTGATCCAAAGTTATCAAGGAAAAAAAAACATAAATATCTGCCTGGAAAAAAACTCGGACCCGAATATCTGAACTGGAGCCGAACCAAAATAGAGATACCGAATCCGAACTGAAACCTATAAATACCTGATGGTTCCTCCTCATTAATACTCATGGGTATCGGATAATATCCAAACCGAACCGATATCCGATCGGATATCCAAAATTATCCGAAATATAATTATAAATCTAAAAAATATTAAATATATTACGTGATTTTAAGTATATTTTTGGTATTTCATATATATATATATATAATTTTTGGGTTTTCGGTTACATTTTCGGGTTTTCGATTATATTTTCAAGTTTTTGAGTATATTTTTTTAGATTTTGGGGTATATTTTTCAGATTTTTTGATATAATTTCAGGTTTTTGGATATATTTTTGGGTTTTTGGATCTATTTCGGGTTTTCAAGTCTTAAGAATATCTGAACCATTTAAAATCATAATGTTTTTGGATATTTATGGGTTCTTAAATCTTGAAACCGAACCAATCAGGAACAGATTGGTACTAAACTGAAACCAAACCAAAAATCTATCAGTTTCTATTTGGGTACAAAATCTCGATACCCAAAAGATTCCGACCAGATCGAGAACCGAACCTAATACCAAATGTCCAGCCAAATAAAAGGGAGGGACAAAGAGTGGTCAGAGGAAGTGGAGAGACTTGGAAGTGGAGAGACTTAAGGGACCATAAGAATCCAAAAAGTAGTTAAACAGAAAGAAAAAGTTATGGTATGGGCGGACTTAAAAAGAGACCATATCATTGAATTTTTGTTTTTGTTTTGCATCAGATTACCATCTATTTATTATTATATACTTATTTGTGTAGTGATTTGCTGATGTGTTGCGCTCACAGTAAGTTTTACAACGTTTCGCTTATGTGTAGTTCCCGAATGAGTTTCGGCTACAAAAAGACCATTTAACTCCATTTTGTAATTATGTGTCATTTTTTATTGGTTCTTATCTATCTGATGATGTGTAAAAAAAAACTTAAAACAAATCAATCTAAATTATTATGATTTAATGCTTAATTCCAAAGTCAATCAAACCGTTTTCAAATTATATAAAACCAAAATTTAGAAAACAAATTAACAAAAACTTAAAAAAACAAAAAATGGAATCTATATATCTTATAGAATGGTGTATAAAGCCTATCAACCATTTTTAAAAAATTAGATCTAGATTAGTGTTCTCGATAATTATAATATATAGGTTAGTGTTTATTATTTCTTATGTTTTCGAAATTTAGAAAAAAATCTAACAAATAATGTTAAAAGAAACCAAAAATGGAATCTTTTTAAAAAGTAATGGACTATCGTTTTAAAACTAAAAAAAAAAATCAAAATTAAAAAAAATATATCTAATTAAAAAAGTAAAAAAAAGAATATATATATATATATATATATATATATATATCTAACTAATGGAATTTTGTTTAAAAAAAAAAACAAAAAAACATCTCTAACTAATAGAATATCGCTAATTATTATAATAGATAGGTTAGTGCTTACAATTTCTTATGTTTATAGGGTTTTAGATTTCTTATGATTTAGTATAAATATCAGCCACTTTTCTCTAATTCTCTCACAACTTTCAAATTTGTCTAACTTATTCCTTCTTTTTCGTTCTAGTTAAAAACTCATAGAGTCATCAGGTAAATATATACTAATATTTTTCTAAACAAGTATTAAATAAAAAAATAACTTAAATCACATCGGTCTAAATTATTATGGCTTAATACTTCACTTTATGGTCAATATCGTTTTTCAAATTCAATAAAACCGATATTTAGTTAAATTTAACGAAAAAAAATCAATCAATAGAATGTCTAATTAAATGATAATATTTGTGATGTCTAAAATACATAAAACAGTAATCAAAATCGAATAAGTTCTTACGGTACTAAAAAACTACGTCTAAAATACGTAGAACAATGATCAAAAGATCTCAAACTATTTAAACTAAATTATTTAGATACTTATATATTTTATTTACTCACTTTTATATTGTTTTCATGATCATGTTTTCAAACATTAAAATGCAAGGAAATTTAACAAATAAATATATTCAACAATAGAATAAAAAAACAAATGAATCCCTAGTACTATTAGATTTCCAAACAACCAAATGGAAAATTATATCAGTCCGCACAAGGTGCGAGAAAGTTAACTAGTAATTAACTAATTCTGAGTCTAAGCATGAGTTTGCGCACACGCAGTTTTTAGTTTTGTTTTTTAATAAAAAGAAAACAACTGGCTTTTTGTTACTACTGAGTTCAATATGACCCCTTTAAATAAGCATCGAGTATTGAACTTCAAAATGGTTTTTATTTTTTATATTTTAGAATCATGTTGTAACGAAAAACGGCCAATGTTTTTCTTTTGCTTCGCAGCTTATCCAAAACTCAAATCTGGTTCTGTCCAAACCCAATATACCACAACTATCCATCCCCTACAATTATCGGCGTTACCATAAAAAAAAAAGGAAGCAAGTTCATATATTTCACGATATGTAGACTGTAGATACATAATTTTCTAAGGGAAATTTAAAGATAGAACTAAAGAGTTTGTTCAATGTCATTTAAACTAAGAAATGCCGTCGAATCAAATGCATATTGCTCTTCTTGAGTACCTTCTGATCCTATTTTGTATTTGATCACGGTCATTGCGACAAAGATAGACTCACAATCATGGAAAAATTTAATGTTTTGTGATAAAATGATGAAAAAAGGAACCTTTTTGAAGATAGCCAATTATGTTTTGGTTTGTCTTTAGATCTTTTGAAAATTATTTCATTGTCTTAATATGTTCCTGAAAGTTATTGACCTTAGTTTTGTTTTTGTTTTCACTCCTCCTATAAATTGTGTCAATATTTTCATATCAAGTTGGGCAAAACGTACATACGACAAAAAATCATTTTGGTCTGCTCATTCAAAATGAGCAATATATTCTTGTCGTTGACAATATAAATCCATTCAATCAATATGTTCTTGTCGTTAGACAATATAAATCCATTTAGTCATTTTTATTGGAACGTAATGATCATTGCAAATATATTTGCATTTTACAAGAGCCAAGCGTCATGATTTATGTAAAACCATTTTGTACATCACTTGTGCAAACATTTATTATAGTAGTATGTATTTCAAACCGTTTCCATTCCTAAAGTCTCCTAAAGTACATTGAACTTTTAGTATCTATTAGGTAATATGTCAATAATTCAAGTTCCATACAACTTTTTAGTGATTTTTCTATTAAAATTATATGTTAATGAGTTCAGTCAAAAGCATAGTTAAAAAAGACAAGCGTGGACATAAATGTAGTATTCAATTAGAAATCACTAGAATGCTTTAGTGGGAAACTTCTTTCTTCTTTACTATCAGGATTGAATCGGACCCGTAGGCTGAAACCGGAGAAAAAGAAACTAATCAGGCTGATCAAGGAAACACTTAAAACAGAAAACAAGACTAGTGTTTTTTTTCCATTCAACAATGGATTCAAGTCTGTTTTTATAGTGCATTGTTTTGATTCTCTATTAAGATTTGATAACATTGATTGTATTATATTCTAATGGTATATTGTAATGTATAAGTTTATCAATATCCAAACTGATTTGGCATATGCTTTTTATTTTATTTTTTATCAAACGAGAATGCAAGTAGAATACGATGATACTTTGAAACAAAGAGCTTCATAGATATATATATTTTTTATGACAGTTTTCAATTTTCCGGCCGCTGAATAGATAAACTCCAATAACATAAAATACACTAATTAGAGAAAAAAAAAACTCATTTTAATGCGAAGTTAATTTACACAGGCCAAACAACACATCTCAAGGATAAATAATAATGACAGGAAGAAAAGATAAAAAAAAAAAAATAAACCAAAACAATGCCAATAATACACAATGAAAATATATTGAAACAAACTTCAAGTAATCACAACTTGTTCAAGTGTTCTTGTGTTGACCATTCTCTGACATCATTCCCGTGCCTTGCAAGTTCTCTTACATTGCGGACATCAACACTAGAAGCACTTTTCTGTGTTGCATGTACCTGAATAGCTTTTGAATCTTTTGTTGTGTTGACCATTTCTCTGCCCTGGATGCCTCTTGCACTGGATGTACCGAATGTGGAACCATTTCTCTGCCCTGGATGTACCAGATGTAGTGCTGACATAAGCTCTTGACTCCTTTGTTTGAAGGTGTTGGAGTCGGTTTTCATCCCAAGCAGATAAAACCATCTCAAAATGACTAAGTATGGAAGAAAGACAAAGTAGCCGAGCCGTGCTCACCAAGACAAAGTAGCCGAGCCGTGCTCACCAAGACAAGTGGGAGAGCCGTGGTCACCAAGTGGGAGAGCCGTGCTCACCAAGACAAGTGGGAGAGCCGTGCTCACCAAGACAAGTGGGAGAGCCGCGGTCACCAAGTGGGAGAGCCGTGAAGAAAGATAGATGGGCCGAGCCGTATCGTAAAAAATGGGCCGAGCCCCACTCCAACATGCTTGGGCCGAGCCGCGCCTCGGTGAGGTGGACCAGATCATGTCTCGACTAAAATGGCAAGTGGGCCGAGCCGTGGAGAAGTTAAATGGGCCGAGCCGTGGAAAAGTTCAGATGGGCTGAACCAAGGCCTTGAGAGACGAAGCCCATAAAAACCCTAGGCGAAATACAAAGGCGGTGAGACGCACGAGACGCTAAGGAAATATTCCGAAAATCTCTCCCGAGATTCTCGGCTAGGCGGTTCGGAGAATTAGTATAAATAGATAATGTATACAATTCATTCTGTAACTTTGGCAACCCTAAGCGATAAGAGCTAAACACTTTTACAGCAAGAAAAACTTTCTTTCGATCTTACTGTTCTTGACGATAAACCCTAGAAGTTTCCGATCCCTTAGTTTTCCTTAAACAAATTTCTGGTTGTGCGAGTTTTGGCTCACACAAATCAAGATAAAACGGCACGGCTACTTCTGGTAAGGACTGCGAGAAATTTACGGCGAAGTGCGAGAAGTGTCAGCGGCACGCTCCAACAATTCATCAACCTACGGAGTTGCTCTCGTCAATTTCGTCACCTTATCCGTTCATGAGATGGTCGATGAACATCGTCGGACCTCTACATCGCTCGAAGCAGAAGCGTTTTCTGCTCGTCCTCACGGATTACTTCTCCAAGTGGGTCGAAGCCGATTCCTACGCAATCATAAAAGATGTTCAAGTCGAACACTTCGTCTGGAAAAATATCATCTGCCGACACGGGGTCCCCTACGAGATAGTCACCAACAACGGATCCCAGTTCATCTCAACACGCTTTGAAGCCTTCTGCGAGAAGTGGAAAATCCGCCTAAGCAAATCTACGCCAAGATACCGTCAAGGAAACGAGCAAGCCGAAGCAGCCAACAAGACGATCCTCGACGGTCTGAAAAAGAGGCTCGACGCCAAAAAAGGACGGTGGGCAGACGAACTCAAAGGAGTCCTTTGGTCTCATCGGACAACTCCGTGCCGAGCCACCGGGGAAACTCCATTCGCTTTGTTCTACGGAATAGAGTGCGTAATTCCCCCCGAGGTGGATTTCCCAGGTATTCGACGAAGACTTCTACCAGGACAGGAGGGCTTGAACCACTTAATGATGCTAGATGAGCTCGACCTAATCAACGAAAAGCGCGACCAAGCCTTAATTCGAATCCAGAACTATCAACAAGCAACGACGCGATACTACAACAAAAACGTTCGTAGTCGAAGATTCAAAGCAGGGAAGCTCGTCCTCCGAAAGGTCTTCCAAAACACTGCCGAGAAGAACACAGGCAAGCTCGGGGCAAATTGGGAAGGTCCTTACAAGGTTACAAAAGTGGTTCGTCCAGGAGTCTACGAACTCGCGACACTAGCTGACGAAGCGATTCCAAGATCATGGAACGCAATGCATCTAAAGAAGTATTATCACTAAAGCTACAACACGGCCAGCATGAACTACGGGACGGCTTGATCCGTACGTAGGCAGCCCTGCAAAGGGTTGCCAAAGTTACAGTGGGTACGTATACACATACTTCCTTTAACTTTACAATTTTGGCTTGCTCACTTAGGAACATCGCCACTTCGGCCCATTTTCAGTTCGTTTTGAATCATCTACTTATTTCATGTTTACCTTGGATTTCTAGTTCGTTCATTATCGCTTCGGCTAGTTTCTCATTCTTTCTGAATCAATAACTTATTTTAACAAGCTCGGATTTTTAAATTCTTTCACTCATCACTTCGGCGAGTGATCATACCACTTCGGCATGATATCATGACCTAGTTACCTCGGACCTTTATTGGTCCTCAGTTTCAGCTTGGCAAACTAAGCCTCCGAACGCCTCGTCTCGTTGCTGGCCACAACGGGGCAACAAATACAAAGTTCTCTAAACGGACTTTTACCACATTTCCTAGGACGAGGGTGCAAGTTACATCCTCCACGGATAAAAATTAAGCGCGCTATACAAATATCAGACCAAAAACGTATCAGGTCACCACGGTTTATTATCGCACACGAGATTATAAGTCGAGACTACATTGCTTTCTCAAAAACCGAAGTAAACTCTTAAAACCCGGACAAAATACTCATCATCTCGGAAACGCCGGTCCATAGCAAATTCAATGAGACTACCAAATCATCCTTGGCTAACAAAGACAAAACGCCTCGTCGTTCTTACGGCTCGGCACTATGCAAAGCGAAAATGCCTCGTCGTTTACACGGCTCGGCACCACGCAAAGAGAAAACGCCTCGTCGTTTACATGGCTCGGCACCATACACAGCGAAAACGCCTTGTCGTTAACTACGGCTCGGCATTGCCAGCAAAAATTTGCCTCGACATTATCACTTAAAAATTTTCCAGAATCACCTAAAAGACGCGTTACAAAACTACCTCCCAGCTCGGGATTAAGAATCCAAACGGGATCCTCAAAACAACTCACCCCTTAGCCCGTATTTCTATCAATTTCAAAAATTTCGGCTAAGGAAGCAATCAAAATCGTTCTCGACACAGCAATTTTCATCCTTGACAATTTTTTCTAAGCCAACAGTTTTCGTAAACATTCTCACGGAAACAACTGAATCCGAAAACGGCTAAGGAAAAGAATAACATAACTAAATGCCAAAAAAATAACAATTGTCAGGTGGATAAAGCCATCCAGGCACCAGTAACATATGAGTTCAAAAAGCAGATAAAAATCCAAATTACAGAAGCATGTGAGACAAAATAGGAGAAAGCAGAGAGTATAAGGCCGTGGAACGCGTTTCACGCTCGGCAAGGAGGTTCGAGAGGACTGGCGTACCCGCGTTCGATCCATTCGGATCTACGACGCCTAAGTTGGCCGCTGTCTCTTCGAGCGGCTCGTTACCAAGGCTGGTGTCGATCGAGTCCGGCGATACGGGCGAGAAAACCAGCTCGCCTCGAATCTCGGAGGCGATGCGCTCATACGCGTCGTCGTCGGCATATTCGCTCTCCCAGCTCTTTAGCTGCGCCTCCTATCATCGAGCGTTGGGGCGTCTGGTTTCTTCAGAACGGCAATCATCGCAAGGTTTCCCTTGATTTTCCCCAGATCGTTCTCGTCATTTTTGGCCTTCTTGAGCTTGGCCAGACCCTCCTCTACTTTGGCGAGGCGCTCCTAAAACTTAGCGGTCAGCTCTCGCCTCGCCTTCTTCTTCGCACGTTTGACCTTGGCTTCGAACAGAGCATCCTTGGCCTCAATACGCCTTTTAAGCAACGCCACCTCTGCGCTTTTGGCTCTCTTTGCTTCCTCCAGGCGAATCACCGAGGCGGAAACTTTGTCAACGTCTGCGCGGAGAACTATCGTCTCCTCTTCCAACCTCGACACTCTGGACATTGCCTCGTCAAGTTTCCCCTTTGCCGCCGCGGCTTCGTTCTGAGCCTCTTCCAGCTTCGCTCTTGACGCTGTGGTCTCATTTCGGGCCTCGTCCAAGCGACGTTCGACCTTAGACAGGTCCGCCTCGTACTCGGCCATCAGGTCGTTAATGGCCGCGACAAACTGCAAAGAACAAACTCGCGTTAAACACTTAGTAAAAATTTGCGAAAATAAAGAAAAGCAAATAAAACATACCTTGGTACCGCGCTGTGCCATCGCGCCGTACGACCTCGGCCTCTTCAGCTTCTCCGGAGGAGGAAGACGCGTGTTCGCGTTATTTACACGCGAGAACATGACAGCAGAGGCGTCGGGGTCGTCGACGACCAACTTGCACGCGGCGGGGTCCCCGGGCGTCGGCTTCCGCCTATTTTTGGACGGCTCGTCCTTCTGAACAGGAACGCCCTTCCCTTTGTCAGCGGCCGAACGTTTTCGGCTCGGATCATGTTTCTGAACAACTGAAGTCGGGGGCCTCGTTGACTTCGGGAGGGCTAAAATGGCGGAGTTCGAAGGAGTTTTGCTCCGCACCGCCGAATCATCCCCGGACACCTCGGGAATAATTTCGCCCGGTTCCACCTCGGGCGCTGCATCTCTCTCGACCGCCTCGGCAGTGTTGCCTTCTGCGGCTCGGACCATTTCGTCTCCTTCCCGGCTCGGTGGGTCGGGTTGAGGGATGGCCTCGGTTTGCGCTGGAACCGCCTCGGTCTGCGCTTGAGCCGCCTCGGCAACTCGTCTCGCGGCCGCCTCTTCTTCACGCCTCTTCCTATCTCTCAGAGCGATTATCACCATTTTCTCTCGTGTATCCCTTGAGGAGCTGGAAGATTAAGAACTGACAGGGACTCCGGCAAGGATAGCTCGGGCTTTCTCTACTCTCTCGAGGGTGAAATTTTTCCTCCAATTGACCTTTCGAGCCAAAAGAGATTCTCGAACAACAAAGAGGTCGTCGGGAATCGGGGGAAGAAAGCACCGAACTGCAAAACAAAGCAAAAAAGAAAAAAAAATTTCAGTAAGGGAAGAGGATACCAAAAAACAGTTCCGAGCCGAGGCAAAGCTACAGGTCGACTACCAAGTGGTCCCCAAGCGGTCTTGGTTCTTTGAACGTAATCCTCGCCGACCGACGCCTCGTTCACCAAGACGTAGAAGAAGCGTTCAGTCCAAAACTGATCCTTTCTGGGAAAACCGCCTATGATCCGTCGCTTCGCCTTGTTGGAAATATAGAATCTACTTCCTTTCAGAGCTTTCCTGATTTCCAGCAAGTTCAGCAGGTGATTCAGCTCGATATCAAGTCCGCATTCGAAGCTTCGAACTAAGATGCCAATCATATGCCGTAATCCCCTCGGCATGATTTGCCCAATCGAGATCCCGTGTTTCCAGAGATATTCAAGGATCACTCCGGGGATCGGGAACCAGAGAAAGCAAAGCTCAAAAAACGCCTCGTACAGAGTGAAGTGATTCTCTGGAGGCTTGTCGGCTCGGTCGCTCTTCTCTGGAACGACGAACTCCACTGCCTCGGATATCCCGAAGCGATGCCTCAACGCCTTGAGCAACTCAAGGGAGCAAAGCGTAGAGCCAGGCGGGTCAGGTTTTTGTCTCTTAACTCGTGGCCCTCGCCCAGATGAATGAGACGTTCCAATTCACGCTTCGCCTCGAAAAGGTCAAAGGGAAATGCCTCTTCCTCGGCTTTAAGTGCGGCGCGATTAATGTCTTCATCAGGAACGGGATCCTGGGGACGGCTCGTCGAAACCAACGGCTCGTCATCCGGAGAGCCGACATCTGACGGATTTGCATGATTTGACGCCTCGTCAGATGAACGATTGGAAGGGGTCGGTGAAATAGACGCCTCAGAGGATTCTGTCGTACCTCTCCCCTCGGCATCTACGCGGCTCGGCTCGTAATGAAAAAGTGAATCCAACGAATCGTCGGAGCGGCTCGACATAATTTATGACTTGTACAAGAGTTACAGCACGACTCGGTGAGCCTCCGCCGGAAAAAGATCTGGAACGACGGAGACCTTGGAAACCCTAGCCGGAAAATAAATAAACTAGAGAGAGAAAGAAGAGAGAAGGGAGAGCTACCTTTAGTAAAAACGAGTGAGTCTGAAGATAATGAGGAAGAATGAAGGAGCTCACCCATTTATAGGAAAACCGAAGCGCGTGAATTCCGTGTAAACCTCGGGAAACCGTCCAAACAGCGTGTGGGATCGGCGGTGAAATGGCTAGACCAAACTGCGTCGGTCACACGCGCCAATAGATCAGGAATTTTCTCTCGGAAGACCAACAGTTGGGATACCCAAGTTTTCAGCCGGTATCTTACCAAACTAAACGCCTCGTCGTTAACGAAACGGCTCGGCATTAACTCTCTCTTGAAACGCCTCGTCTTTAACAAAACGGCTCGGCATTAACTCTCTCTTGAAACGCCTCGTCGTTAACGAAACGGCTAGGCATTAACTCTCTCTTGAAACACCTCGTCGTTAACGAAACGGCTCGGCATTAACTCTCTCTCGAAACGCCTCGTCGTTAACAAAACGACTCGGCATTAACTCTCTCTCTCGCTTGAAACGCCTCGTCTTTAACGAAACGGCTCGGCACAAACTTTCTCGCAAAACGCCTCGCCATTTATTCGGCTCGGCATAACCTTCTCAAATCGCCTCGTCGCGGCTCATCATTACTAAACGAAATCGCCTCGTCACGGCTCATCATTACTAAACGAAATCACCTCTTCCTTAACTTGCCTCGGCATCTTCGGTACCCTCTCGAAATACCTCGGCACCCTCGACACTCCTTGGGAACGCCTCAGCGTCTTCATTCCCAAAACACCTCATCTGGGCTTACGTCATAACAGCTTGACTCGATGGTTTATCCTACGGTCAGGAGTAATGGACCTCGTCACTCTCGCCTCCGAAACTGACGAGCTGGGGGGCTAACTGTTGGGGTCGGTTTTCACCCCAAGCAGATAAAACCATCTCAAAATGACTAAGTATGGAAGAAAGACAAAGTAGCCGAGCCGTGCTCACCAAGACAAAGTAGCCGAGCCGTGCTCACCAAGACAAGTGGGAGAGCCGTGGTCACCAAGTGGGAGAGCCGTGCTCACCAAGACAAGTGGGAGAGCCGTGCTCACCAAGACAAGTGGGAGAGCCGCGGTCACCAAGTGGGAGAGCCGTGAAGATAGACCAGTGGGGAGAGCCGTGAAGAAAGATAGATGGGCCGAGCCGTATCATAAGAAATGGGCCGAGCCCCACTCCAACATGCTTGGGCCGAGCCGCGCCTCGGTGAGGTGGACCAGATCATGTCTCGACTAAAATGGCAAGTGGGCCGAGCCGTGGAGAAGTTAGATGGGCCGAGCCGTGGAAAAGTTCAGATGGGCTGAACCAAGGCCTTGAGAGACGAAGCCCATAAAAACCCTAGGCGAAATACAAAGGCGGTGAGACGCACAAGGCGATAAGGAAATATTCCGAAAATCTCTCCCGAGATTTTCGGCTAGGCGGTTCGGAGAATTAGTATAAATAGATGATGTATACAATTCATTCTGTAACTTTGGCAACCTTAAGTGATAAGAGCTAAACACTTTTACAGCAAGAAAAACTTTCTTTCGATCTTACTGTTCTTGACGATAAACCCTAGAAGTTTCCGATCCCTTAGTTTTCCTTAAACAAATTTCTGGTTGTGCGAGTTTTGGCTCACACAGAAGGTCTCTTGCATGGTACACATCACTTGTGAAATCTTTCTTCTGCCTTGGTTGTTGCTGTACACATTTTTCATTGTTGACATTTACGTCCTTTCTCTGCGTGGCTCTACTCTGGAAGCACGCGCTTTTGAATAACTTTGACACGCAAAAGACACAGGTCTCACGGAGTCACGCAGACCACTTAACAAGGCAGTTAGGTAACTTGGACTCGCAACAAACACTGGAAGCAATTTTCAATTCTCTGTCAGACTCTCCTGTTCCTTGTATTTTAGTTTTGAGGCTTTTATTACATTTCACAATTTCATTGGTCGGTCCATACTGTACTATTGAGCTTATTTTATTTATGTTTATATATAGCTACATAATTGTGGAGATAAATCACACATACAAGCATTTTTTTTCTCAAGTTATATATAATCTGGTTGGCTCAATCTTATAAAAATACTATTTAATTATATGTATTTGTCTTATGGATGAGTGAGTTTAGCTAAGCTAAAATAATTATGCTTATTCACAGATTTTGGATGGCTATGATATTCTTTACTGCTGAGAGTAATGGAACAAAAAAGTTTTTATATATGGTTATTTGGTTCCTCTAAGGAATGACTTTATCAAGATATTTTCCTTGATGGATTTCATCTAAAAAATACAAATGGAGTGTTATTTTGATACTAACTAAAGTTTCCTTGTAAATCAAAGTTAATTAATACTTGGCAAATCAAAGTTAATACTTGGCAAATAACGAAAAGTTGCATGTCATTTAGCTTAATACCCAACCATGTTAGCTTTCTTAAATGGTCTATATAGTTTCAGTTTTATTAAGCGTCTTTGGTTGAGTTCTAGATTGTCTTCACAAACTTTTGTCAAAACTTAAATTGACGTTGTTCTATTTGCAACAAGTTGTAAGACATTGAATTGTGAAGATGTAGCAGCGTCTGAAGTAGTTGCTGTGTCAGTGGAACTAAGGCACGAAGTAGCACAAGCTTTGACTGTGGAACAAGTCAACGACTAGAATGCAGAAGAATGTGGAGTTGGACTTGTAGCTGAGCTGGACCAATGGGAATGCAAGCTTTGGAAAGGAGCAGAGCTGGACGAGAGTAGAAGAGTGGATTTAGAAGAATGGAAGATTTCCTTAAACATGAAAAAAATTTAAGGAAATAGGAAATATACACTAAGGTCAAGAAAAGGCATATTGGATGTAGGGTTTTGGCGTGTAGAGCGATATAGTTTACTAGGTATAAGTAGACGGTGTTGAAGCATTGTATGTGCTTAGAACAACTACTTGAGAGCACTTAGCATAAGGGTGAGAGATTCGTGTATTAGAGTCTGCATCAAGGGTTAGGGGTTTTCTAGGGGGGTCTGAGATCAAGTACAGATCAAAGTACAGGGGAGGCTAGTTCTACAGATCAAGGTTTGTCTTGAGTCTGTTTTAAATCGTGTTAGGAAAACTTGTGTGGTTTGATTAACAGATTTACTAGCAATAAAGTTTCAGGTAAATAAAATCATGTGCTAAGTTGTGTTATTGTTCTTGATATATCGGCTCTTGCATTTACAATTGGTATCAGAGCGGTCATCTGTACTTTGTAAACATGTGAGATCTTGAGGAGATGGAGAGCTATCAAGAACTTGTGAACAATTCAAGGGTGATTCTGAACGCTGGAAACTATGGTTTCTGGAAAGCGAGGATGCGTTCACTCATCAGAGGGATTGATCCCTTGGCGTGGAAGGCAGTTCTGGTCAACTGGGAATAACCAAAGAAAAAAGTGTCGCAGGAGCTGACAAGCCCAAGCCAGAAGAAAAATGAACCTAGGATGAAAGCAAGAAGTACAAGTACAACTCAAAATCATTGATGGCCATTCATTACAGTATCTCAGCCGAAACCTTAAAACTGATACAAGGATGTGAGACAGCTAATGACGCATGGGATGTACTGCAGCTGCAATTCGAGGGAACCACAAAGGTGCAGAACTCGAGGAAGGACATGCTGGCCTCACGGTTTGAAAACTTGAAGATGGAGGAACATGAAACCATTACTTACTTCAGCTCTAAACTGAGCTCTCTTGCTCAGGAGGCAACAACTCTCGGAAAAACTTACAAAGACAAGAAGCTGGTGAAGAAGTTTCTGAGGTGCCTGCCGCCGAGGTTCATTGGGTACAAGTCAGCCTTAAGCGTGAATAAGAATACAAAATCTCTGTGTTTCACTGAGGTTGTTGGAATGCTACAGGCACACGAGATGGAGCTCGACGGGGCAAAGAAACATAAGAGTTTGGCACTGAATTCTGTTTGCGAAAACAAGCCGCCAGATGAGGAGAACGGCGAAGATGCCCTAGGATTGCTGGTAAGGAGATTTGTCAGGGCATTGAGACGGGCTGAAAAGTCATACGGACAGAAGAAGAGTCAAGTGCTCAAAAGAAAAGGACAACAGCAAAAAGAGAGATGATGTCCAATGTTATGAGTGAAAGGGTGTGGGTCACTCCAAAACTGAGTGTCCTACCATTAAGCAAAGGGATATCTAGTGCTTTGGGTGTAAAGGTTTTAGTCACACACAGATTGAGTGTGTGAATGACCAAAATCGCAGAAAGGAGAGATCAATGTTGGCAGAGGAAGACACCAAAGATGAAAGCGATGAAGACACGCTGGAAGAAGTGAACAATTTTGTCACTTTCATTGGAATCACAGAATTTGAAAAAGGTGTGGTTGCATCAGATGTTAAGTCAGAAACTGGTGCAGATGATGAACTAAGTGAGAGCTACAAGGAAGTTCGCGAGACATTGATCAAGATAGGCAAAAAAACTCAGAACTGAAGAAGGAGAATTTTCGTCTTGTGGCCAAAGTGGAGACCTTGCAAAGGGAGTTGGAGGCAGCTCAGAAACTAGGTCAGGAGAGTGTTTCATTGATTAGAGACAAGCTAAACTTGGTGAAGAAGACTGAGCATCTGGAGCAAGATTTAAGTCAGGAAAAAAGGATTTCAATCTAATGGAAGAACTTATTGAGCAACGCAAGAAGATCCACATGTTCGCCAAAACAAAACAGCTCGACCAAATCCTGAGTTATGGAAGATGAACTGATGTGCGAAGAGGTTTAGGTTATGACAGCCGAACCATGGTAAAATAGGCACTACCAAGTTTGTTTCAGGAGGTGTCATTGAGCCTCATGAGGATAAAGAAGCAGCTTCAACATCTAAAAGAGAGGTCACACCTGTGAGGCAAAATAGATGCTACTACTGCGACAAACCGTGACACATCAGGAATCACTGCTCAGGTTTTGGAAGCAAGTAAAGAAACTGAAAGAGCTCGGTGGATTCACTTAGAATGGGTTCAGGAACCAAATCTGGGTGAAAAAAACTGACCTGAGGCATACAGCTTCGAGGCAGCCTCAACATCAAGCTCCGGTGTATAGAGCTTCACATGGAAGAAATCATGGGCTTGGATTCAGGTGTAACATGGTCGTGGTTATGGAAAAGGAGGACCAGTCGAGGTCGTAATACTTTGATAGTGGTTTCTTTCGACACATGACTGGCACAAATGGCTTTTTTCAGAGCGTCAAGAAAATTAGAGGAGGTAAGGTAACCTTTGGTGATGGAAGCATCGGTGCCATTCAGGGAAAAGGAAACACAAGGGAGCTTGGTCAACCTCAGTTGGTGAATGTGTACCTGGTACATGGACTTCAGGTGAATCTTATCAGCATCAGCCAGCTGTGCGATAAAATGTTAACAGTTGTATTCACCAAAAAGGATTGCAAGGCTGTGAATGAAGGAGAAAGAATCATTTTGCGAGGAATCAGATCTGAAAACAACTGCTACATGTGGGATCCCTCATCCAGGGAGTAAAAGTGTTTCTCTACATGTGACGACATTCAGCTTTGGCATCAGCGGTTGGGTCACATGAACATCAGGAATCTCATTAATCTCGTTGATAAAGAAATTGTGAGAGGAGTACCTTGATCTAATCCACATGGATCTTATGGGACCAGTACAAACAGAGATTTTGGGTAGCAAGCAATATGTATTTGTCATTGTGGACAATTTTTTAAGGTTCACATGGATCAGATTCTTTCGAGAGAAATCAGAAACATCTGAAAGTTTCAGAATTTGGGCTCTGCAACTCATGAACCAGCGTGAGAGCATCAGAAACATTCGAAGTGATCACGGAAGCGAGTTTCAGAATGAGTTGATGAAACTGTTCTGTGAGAGTCATGGATTGCTCACCAGTTTGCAGCACCTAGGACACCACAGCAAAATGGAGTGGTGAAAAGGTATAATAGGACTCTACAGGAGATGGCTCAGGCAATGATGCATGGGAATCAAGTGCCAAAGAGATTCTGGGCTGAGGCAGTCAACACTGCGTGTTGATGCGAGTTGTAAACGGGGTTTGTTGTTTTCGTTTTACTAAGCTTCAGGTTTTAAATTTATAACCCCTAAATGTCTGCAAGTGCACAGATGTGCGCTGTAGTACTTAGGGTATCGATCCACAGAGACTTAGTTGTTTCAGTACGAATTCAACGCAACACTTAAATCAGATTAGAACTAAAAGGTTTTGGTTTTGGTTTTTGGGTTTTTATTGTCACTAAATCTAAACTAGAAAGCTAAACAAATAAAATCAATTGAAAGTGAAAGCAAATAAAAGCAAGTAAAAATCGATTAAACAAGAGGCGATTTGAAGCAAAGAACAAGCGAATGAAAAGCAGATAAATAGCGATTAAAAAGCAGATGAAATTGAAGGTTGTAAGCAATAAAAGACAAACGTTGGGGCTCAAGGGGTTTCGCAGGGGTTCATGGTCTATGCTAGGTCGATTTTAAACAAGTGATAAAGGTAATCAACTACGTATGTTCTAGAACTCGAGGCACGGAAGTATGAATAGTCTACTTTCGCAGCACTAAACAACTATCTCTCGCAACCCTGATCAGTAGGTTTCCATTCTGATCCTGGAAGGGAGAAGATGCAATAGCAGGACAAGACTCATCAACATTCACAACTTAACTACAGGTAGGTTTCCACTCCTATAGAAGAATTGCTCATTTCACCCTAGTTCAGACAATCAATGAAAGCTTTCGCAACATATCATATCAGATCGGCTTCTAAGTGGCCAGCAAAGAATCACGCAGTAAGATTAAAGGCAAACGAAGAACATCTAGAAGATTATAAATCCTAAATCTATCGATTCATAAGCAAAGACACATGAAATTCCCTTTGAACAATCCCTTTAAACCCAACTGGGTAACTACTCAAACATATTGTAAACAATCATCACAGAGTATTGAAAGTTGCAGGAAATTAAAGAAAAGAATGAAGAAGAACGAAGAACGGAAGCGACGACGGAGGCGCGATGATGCTCTCCTCGGCGGCGGCTCCTCCTTCAAAAACCGGTGGCCTCCCTCTCTCTAGGGTTTGTGTGTCTCTCTCTCTTTCTATCTTATGTCGTCTACACCACCTTTAGGAATGACCTAAAGAGGGTATTTATAGCTTCCGGGGTGGTTCTGGACACTTAAGGCTTCAAAAATAACGAAGGGAATTGATCTGGGCTTTAATTAAGTCGTCGGGAAAGTGAACGACCAAAGTCCGCGGTCGCGGTGGCTCTACCCGCGGGAAAATGGGTGTTGGCCGCGGTCCCGGCACTTGCTCTCTTCCGGAACAGCATTTTCTGTCATTCTTGCATCGAGATTATCTGAAGATCTAACCGTTGGATTGTCACCAAACCAAGTGCATTAGAAATCTGGTTGGATCCTCTATGTTGTCTCAAAGTTTGGGGGTGATCCGACGGTGAGAAGGTCTTCATCGCTTGTCATACTTCTGACGGTCTGCATTTATCCAAAATTGTTCATTTGTTCCAAATTGCATATCTTTTGCCCAAGTTTCCTGTAAAGTCTTTTGAAACTCTAAAACATTGAAAACACTTTAAAACATTGAAAACAGAGTTAAAACACCTGCATAAGACATTATTATGATCCATAAAAGTGGTCAAAATACGGTGTTATCAACTCCCCCAGACTTACCTTTTTGTTTGTCCTCAAACAAACTTAAGTCAGGAAAGAAATTTTTGAAAATCGCAGGAACTAAACAATATCTCAGTGACCGTCCTTCTAAACCATAACTTATCGTGAAACATCTAATTGGATCTATTCTAGAAAATTCTCACCAAAATACAAGCAAACTAGTCCGTTAATCCGTCATGCGAAAATCTACACACTTAGATCTAACTTCCAGTCAACTAGCTCTTAACATTCATTAGAAATCTCGGTGGTTCTCATCAAAGAAAGTCTAGGCAAGGCAATCTAGGCTAGGTGTAAAAAGGGTTATTCTAGGGGTAAGGCTTAAAGTGTTTATGGGTTACCTGAAGATCTGGATAATGCAAGATATTATGCAAAACCGCAAGAGAGAGTGAAGCTGTTGGTATCCACAGTTTTCAGTCACTTTCTTCTTGCCATAGATTACTGGCCTTCTTCCTCAGGTTCTCTCCTAACTCCCCCAGACTTAGATTTTTTTGTAAATCTTTCAAAACCATAGCTCTATAAACGCTTAGTAGATACTTCTTGCTCCACAAATTTCGACAATCTAGGACTCATTAGGCTTTTTTTTTCCCTCTCTCTTTTCAAATTTTTTTTTTTTTTTTTTTAAGAGTGGGAACACCTTTAGATATAGAGTCTTAGAGAGCACGAAATTGCCAGTTAAGATTTGTCTTGTAAAGCTTCTTGAGGTTTCTGATACTCTTCCTTCCCAATTCCATTCAGTCTCCTTTGTGAGTGACTGAAAACTGTGTCGCTCCTCTTCTCTCCGATGTTTTTGCACATATCTGCTGATATAAACTAAAGAGAGAATGCACGAGGATTGAAAACAAGGGTTTTGGGTTTAGGGTATGGTACCAGATAAAGATAAACTGGTCATCTAGGACGACAAAAAGTGGTAAAAGTAAGACGTCTAGATGTGTATGTGTGTATGTCGA